>NW_019214809.1:0-53872 GCF_002532875.2 Varroa jacobsoni
TAGATTGTTCGTAGAAAATTTATATAAGATATGTAATGAGCTTTTCTTTTAGCTAAAAGCAAATAAGGCTCTTGGTATGAGGGCTAAATAACCAGATTTATGGATACATCGATTATTTCTGATAAAATAAACCAAAATGCGATCTATAATTTTTTTTGTCATTGGCAGAATGTAAAATTTTAAGCTTAAGAGCTGCATGAAATCGAAAACGTTTTCTAAATTGAAACAAACATCGTGAATATTACATATGATTTACAGATACAACCATAAATATCTTTACATTCTTTCCCCTTTTGATTTTAATGGTGAAAACAGGGCTAATAAAGGACGGGGCTACAATCTATGACTGTATAAATAGTTAACTACTCGATGTCTGAAGGAGATCGCGGTGTCATATAGGTACATGGTCATACAATCGGAAATATCGGCAGAAATATTCCAACTCAAAACCTATTGCTACCCAGAGGAACTGTTTCACTGAAATTGAACTGAATTTAACCTGTGCCATAGTCACATTTTTACACTCTGGAACCTGGTTGAGTCAGTCCTAGTTTTCGTGTTTAAAAGTAGGTCTTACGATATCTTGGCATACCATAAATCTATTGTATCTCCTGAATAACGTCTTTGCTGCAAATCAACTAATTCAGTCTATTTCCCTCAACAAATACCGACACTGTTAGATCTATTGTTCCTCATCAATATTTTTCAATTATATTCAAAACGAAAAAAATAGATATCTTTCCAAGCGCACAAGGTTGCGCGTACGCGGCAGGCGTGCTGGCATCTGGAATTTTTTTCATCGTCATAGTCACGGCCAACAAATAAAAGGACAAGAAAGAAAAGGCGCGAAACAGAATCGTCTGCAAGCCATATGTAAAGGATATGTACAGAATCCAGCTGGGCTCGTCCACTTTTTTGCTTCGCAAATGTTCGCCATCGTATTGCAAAAATCTACCAGAGTGCTCAGAAGCGGAGCAGATAACAATAAATCAATGAATCGGTTTCCTGTGCTCATAGCTTTGACTTCTATTTTCAGCATTGGTTCTATTCTTATCTTAAGTAGAAAAACGGAAGTTTCATACTCGAATCGCCGTAGGACAACAAAGAATATGTCCCGAACTATGTTTGATAACAGCCAAACATTCAATCTACTTGGCCAGCTTATTTATATCGTTGTTTTGTTCGATATCGATACGGTTTCTTTACGGGTGTACGTCAGGTATATTAAACATCTGTAAAACAGCCGGTTATTATTTCATGCTTTGAAAGGCTGTAATTGTTATAGACTAAACGCATATATATGTACATATATGCGCATAAAAGAAATAAGTACATGTACCAATTAAGCAGAAGACAACTTCAAAAACCCCCTCTAAGGGGGTGTCTGTCTGCGTATCGCTATGTTTCTAGGCGGCATGCGACACCTAATCTACGTTCCCTACGCTTGCATTTATTACATCATAGAAGAACATATATCCAGATCTCTCTAAGAAAAAGACAGATCAACGAGATTTTTGCTAGATTATTTAATATATACCCATCGTTCACAGAAATGACAGCTTCGCTTCGGGTCTTAGGCTGCTAATAGGTTTGTCTCACACGTTCCCTTCGTAATTCTCCGAGCACTTTTTTGATTACACGAGTAAACGGGTCGGCGTTGTCGTATCGCGATTTATTCGATTGTTGCGTAAGAACTCTCGATACATAGTAATCCAATGGGTTTCAATTTGCGTAGCTGTTTAGCGGCCCTATGTGCTTGGAAGATATGTGGTTCTCTTTCAGACACTTCACCAATGCATAGGAGTTTATATTAACTGGAAAATAAACTTGCTTACTAACGCGTTTGTTTTTTTAAAAAAAACTATAGTAGTACGATGTATCCTTTACTGGACATCACACTCAGATAATGGACGCATTTTCAGGACCATAAGCAAATCAGCAGCTCTTGCGGTTCACTTTTGTATAGGAAACATACAGTTTTTCCTTAAAGCGCATTTGATAAAATTAACTTGGTAAAATCTCTTGATTCTGTTGTTTTCAGAGAACATCTGACTGATTTTAGTTATATAGAACGCCTACCTGGAGGTTTCTTGCGCAGTCTATGATATTACACCCTCATTCTTGTCAAGTTACATCATTAACGCTTTGATAAAAGTACGAAGCATTATTAGAAATGTATTTTTTGGATGGCAGTAATCGACATTGGAGTACTCACTTTTTTTGTTTTTCTTTATAGAGCATTTTCCGCTTTTATGTAGCCTTCTTCTTATGCAGTCGCGCACTTGTTCATAGCGCGATATGTTGTGGACTTGGGCCAACCAAAAAAGTAAAGGTTTGTTTTGCACATAGAGATTGCTTAGTAACATACTGTTATATTGAGTTTTCCGTTTCGATGCCGACAGAACTGATTCTCGTTTAGTACCAGGAGAATCAAGTGAACACATGGCCATTACGACAAACAACTTGCTAAAGTTTCTCTCGGCTTAGCTGCTGTACACTATCTGGGTAGGTGCCGCAAACAATAGTAATGTCATAAGTCATAGGTACGTGCAGCCCAAATCTGTATATAAGGATTTGTTTGAGGCCCATTAAATTACCCTTCGCCAGCAACAGCTTCGCTATTATTCACGGCATTTTGGTGACAGCGGATCGAGTTCTGGATAAGTTGGAACGATAGTATTTGGCATCGAAAACGAAGGAGGTTAGACACTGACCGGCTCGTGCGGAGCGTTTCGACGCAGGCGGTGACGACACATCGGAAGTAAGCTCCCTTCTGCTGGAATGCTGCACCGCCAGTTTCCCCACCCGACTCACCGTGGCTGGACTCTTCGGCGCCTAATAAATGGACCCTTCAGTTAGAATCCGTTGTTTATGCCTAGGGCTGGCCGTAGTATGGAGCGATCATAGGACAGGCGGGTTTCGCGGTGACCTTAGAAGTGTGGGCGGTATGATTCAAAGCAAAAGTGTTGGAGGGATTTCCAGAAAAAATGGCTTCCGGTCCAACTGAGTACTATGCTCGTAGAAGGTGTCAGGAAGGTTTTTATGCCTTTATCCAGCAGAAACGCTTCCTGATGGACCGGCTAGGGCTACCGTACGCCATTAAGGCCTTCCTAAAGAGCGTCAAACGTGTATGCGAAAGTGATAGTTTTGTCGGCTGCTCTACAAAGATTGCGCCGGTGAATTTCGAGAGGCTTTCAGGCTTTTCCCGTGCGTACCAGAGCTGGTGAGTGTCTAGCAAGAGTAGGTTCGGACCTTTGGAGTGGCGACGGTATATTCGATAAACGTCCAGCAACCGGCCGCAGATGCCTCAGTTGCGTGGAGCATGGTCATTTCAAGAATCAATGCTCGAAGCCTTACCTCCATCCGAATACAAGTTGTTTAAGTGGGGCTGCGGATGACCCATTTGTGTTCGAGGTCAAACCCCTGCGGGAAGGTAGTCGCAACAGTCGATTCTCAGGCGGGCGTAAACTCAATTTCTCTACGCTCACCGAACATCGCAAGGTCTTTGGAGCCCGTATGCCTATACGATGCCCAATGCATTCCGCTGATATCGTTGGTACGGCTCAATATCGCAGTTAGTGACCAGCCCGAGGCGAAGTTTTTCATTGCCGATAATTTTGCGAAGGATCTAATCTTAGGCAAGTTGTTTTTGACGAGTAGGTTTTCGTTTTGTTATTATTACTGTAAAACTATTAGCAAAGTTAAAAACGTTACCTTACATATTGATTTTGTTTAGCACACGACCGCGACCGCTGGCCGTTTTTTTTTTAACACATGATCCTGATCGGTGATCCAGGTCCGGCCCCACCGCGGCAAGTCGCACCCACGGAGAGATAGGTGAACGAGGACGATGTTCGGATTATGCTGCGGAACGGCATGATCGAGCCTTATTCAGCCCGAGGCCTTTTCCAGTATATTCGGTGATGAAAAAAACGTACGTTATTGCGGGCCAAACTATACCAGAAAGCAGGATGTATACCCGCTTTTGACGACGCCTTAGTTTCCTTGGCCTGATCAACGGATATTTGCAAATCAGCAAGCACTCGGATTACAAGCAGAAGATTGGACGCCGGAAAAACTCCATCCGTTCAAGTAGATACCGTGGCCGGTCTCGTCAACGTATCCACGGCGCTCCAGATGTTGATAGATAAAATTGTTGAACCTATCAAAGCACGCGTCAGATGGCTTTCGTTTATTTCGGCCGTGCCATAGTTGACTTACCTAGCTTCGACATCGACATCTACATCACTTATCTGTGAAAAGTACCAGCGCCCATCGGCTCTGTTAACTTGCGGCATAAAGCAAAAGCATACATTTTTGCAGTGCAGAAGATGGCGTGTCTAGGATGCAAGATCATGGCCGGGATTTTTTCCAAATCCCAAAAAGGCTCGGATAGTACAAATCCTGCCTATCATCGCGTCGGCTAGAGAGTTAAAAAATTTTTTAAATCTAGTCTCCTGATGTCGGCGGTTTAAAGGAAACTTTGCACGGATCGCAAAGCCGTTCTACGCCGCTATTGATGCAAAACGGACGTCGAGTACGACCGGGCCTATCGGCTGTTACGATCCAAAACACAGGAGTCCGTCTAGTACGATGTTCGGCAGGATCTAGAAACAGACAAATACTAGTAGGATCGGGATGGGCGCAAAATTCGATCTAGATAGAAGCGGGTGCGGGTGCATCACCGCCTGTTAGTTGCCGTTTGACTATCGCCACTTTTCCAAAATCGAACAGTATGGGCCATTGAGCAATTCCGATCGTATTTGTGTAGGCAATGCCACGTTAAGCGCTGCGTCTAATAAACAAAAAAAAATTATATATATACTATATATATATATATAGTATATATATATATATCTGATTTCTGTTTGGGCCACTTTTACTAACGCGTTATTGACAGTTGATTTGGCTAAGTGAATCCAAGTAAGCGTTTTGCACCGCCAGACGCGTTTGATTCTCTCTCGATTATGATCGAATAGAAAGAATTCTCTGGTTATCGCAATTGTCAATGAACATATATAGGACTTTTTAATATAGCTTCATGAACTACGCACACTATACTGCACGATCAATCACATATAAAAACCTACGTTTGTACAGTTAATAATCATCTGCGCGTGATATCCGTATGCTCACTATATTTGAAGCAAATAGAATCAGGACGGCTACTCCCCAAATGAAGCTGGCACATGATATCAATGCGCGTGAGTTTCCCTTCGAATCTGAATGTGTAGTAATATATATATTTTTTTCTCATCCTCGTCTATGCTAGTGGAGTTTTGATTTATAAATTGTACTGTTTTCCATAACTGGTTCCGCAATTGCGAAGCTTTGATAATTTATCTAACCGTTCGATGTCGATGATTCCTAAGAATGATTGTTTTATTAAATAAAGGCTTACAATTTTTTCAGAATTAGGAATGAGTTAGAACGTCCTGTTGATGTTGTTGTGTGTGCTGTATATATTGACTTTGTCATTTTTTGTTGAGTAATATCCTCGTTTGGCCAGCGTGTCGCACATGGGATATAACGCTGTACAACGCATTGTATTCTTCTGAAAAACTGTATGTTTATAATAGTATTTATAATATGTTTATAATCATATTTATAATGTATATTTAAAGTCATATATTTAAAGTTGACTAGTAGGTTACCAGTAGTCAGTAGGTGCCTTCTTCTCTATGGTATGTGTGCTAGATCCAAGAATGTTCGATCGTGTCTGGTAAAATTCAGTGGTAAAAATTTGCTTTTAAAGGTCGATCTTCTTCCGCATGATAGACAGGCAGATGGTCTTTCATATAGTTTCATTTTTCTATTTTTAGCACCATTCGTTCTTGGTTCATCTCTAATTTAGTTATCGATACCAACAGACATAAAACCTTTACGCCAACAGCTATAGTTGAGCAAGGATCACGACCTTGGCGCCGTCTGACTACAATATGATTCTCCTCAACGATCGGGACACGTAATGAGGAATCTCATTTAGCTTCAAACAAGTTATGTACATGCAAAGCTTATTATATCTTTCTGTACAGGGAAAAGCGGAAACGCTCTTTAAAGTTACTTCTTCCATATCATAGCAGTAATGCAAAAATGATTAAAGTGGTGTACTGAAGCATAATATTAAGAAACATTTTTAGATTTGCTAATTAAACATTTAGTCGATGAATTAATTTATATATAAAATACAAGAAGAGCTCTAAGAACTATGAACACTAATCAGTTAGCATCTGAAAAGGCGCAAAAAAGTTCCTGCGGCAGACTGTTTCTAGTACAAAGTAGAATTTGAGGCTGAAGTGAACCACATTTCAATGATTTTGGACATCGTCGAAACAAGTAGCCACAAGATTCGGTCAGGGCGTAGTCTTTAGACACAAAAAGAATTGTCAGTTCTATCGGTATAAATGGACCGAAAAGAGAACAGTTCTTTAAACGAATACAATGCGCCAGTAGGACAAACAAGAGAGTAGCTACGTACGTATATTTACAAGTTGGACGGCTTAAGGAACAGGCCAAAAGCCAGCCCTTCAATACGCCAGGCTAAGATCAATTTGAATTGCTAAAAATTTAATGGGAAAGCTGTATCCGTATTATACCACCCCCATAGTAGGCGTTAAGAAAAATAGGTGCATGAATAGTAGTATAATCTGTTCTCAAGTAATGGTAGGAACTATGGAGGCTGCTATGGTCTGATTTGTCTTGGCTAGAATATAGTGTTTTGTTCCCAGATAACAACATTTCAGTTTTATTAAATCGTACCTTTCGGGCTTTAGGTCAACTGTCGGTGATGGGTATTGCAAGACAAAATTCTACTATCAGTCCACCGAATTCTATAACTATGCTCATAAGGGAGTCTCTAAAAATGTTAAAACTGCCATCCACATTAATTTTGATTCCATGTCGAAACCAGATTTGATGGTACGATTCCTCTGAGAGGCCTTTTCGCAATCTAAAAATATCACATGCAGCTTGAAAAAGATATTGGAAACAGCAAACATGATCATTTCACACTGATGCCTGTTTTTCGCCATCGAAACTATTCCGGGGAGGCTCGTAACAGAAGACCCAAATCTACGACACTTTATGTTTTCTGTGCAATGGCGGCATGAGCCGAACTAGAAAAGTAAGCAGAACGGCCCTGCGAAAACTCCCTTATCAGTCCAAGCAAACGTGACGAAAGCAATGTTTAGAGAACTGGGAGAATCGTTAATGCGATGTTCATAATATATAATTAATGAAATGGAAAAATGTAGAGAGTTTGCCTTCCATTTTCCTTTTATAATTTCGTCTTTTCAGGTGCTTCCTGATTAGAATTGTATTAACTCTTTTGTATATACAGTTATTCTGTATTTCCACGTCTATTGTTAGATCTACATAACTGTTTATTAGTCACAGGGGTCGATAGGAGTCCGAGCTATGAAATACAAAGTTTTTTCTATTTGTAGGATAGTGTCTTTTGTAAATTCATTGAGTTCTAAGCACTAATTAGCCGTTTGGTAACGATTAAGCTTTCATCATACAGTAGCTTGTGTCAGAAAAATTTACCGCACCTTCAACTTTACTAAAGGGATCGTAATGTTTTAATATTGCCCTGGTGTCAATTCCATTTATTTCTCTGTTTTTTGTACACTGGACCCAGAAGAGCGGGAACTATTCGGTGAGTTAGCTGAATAAAACTGCATCTTGATTTGAACAGAAAGAAATATACGCGCTGCAGACAGAATAATTATACACCTGAATTCTTAGTACGCGGTACTATACTAGCCAATTTTGTCATTCATTCTTGCTTTGAGATAACAGATACATATGTGTATCTATATATATATATATATTGACATATTACAGGTCATCAGTTTATAGAACCGATGCAAGACGGGCCGAAATCCAAAATATACGTAAATCACACTTATCGTATGATATTGGGATTCGAATGGTAATTTTAGCGTTCTGGATGAGATTTTGCACCTACATAAATAATCAATTGCTAAAACGCTTAAAGTGAATACGAGCGGTCAGTTCCGCCGGAAGATACGACAAGGTACTTTATTTTTTGAGTTTATGTCTCACTATATACGGGTTTTCAGCGGTTCGATGGCATCCTTCATGGTTACCTCTCTTGATTTCCGCAAATAGACACACTTCTATGACTGGCGCAAAGAGATAGAAAAGGTAGCAGGTTAACATCTGTTTTACTTCCATAGTAAAGAAGAAGTTATCGTCATACTTTCATTTCTACTATGAGTCTTTGATATTTGCAGCAATTGTGTGACAAGGTACATTTGTCCTGTTTCTGATTTCTTTCTCAGTTTGAATCTGTTAAATCCTACTAATTTAAAAAAGAATTGGAATCAAATTGAAGACTACAGGAAACTGCCATCATTTTACAGCGTTTATAGCTCTTCGTAAAGCCACGTATTATTCTACGCATAAACACTGCACAATAAGGCATATTCGAATGCATCATTTAGGGCCAGATTTTTAATTAAACAAAATGGCGAGCTCCGACTTGGTTTGAAGCCCTTCCGATCACTTAATGCGGCCACTATTACACATCTCGAATGTCATATGACGAACGAACCTACATTGAGAATCTAGGTTTTCCAACCCAGGATTTTAAATGACTGTAATAGTCGCCAAGTCCATTTGTAGGTATTTGTTTGGAATGAAATCCTCGTAAATATGTGATAATTCTACTGTGCATTTTCTGCTCTAGCCCTAGATATGGGTCATACGTTTTTATGCTTCCTCATTCAATTAAGGTAAGTGGTGGCAGTGTTCGTGATGGGGTATAGAAATTAATTAGCGTTTTTCTCCACTTCTGACCCCCCAAAAAAATAAAAATGACGAGAATTGCATGAAGCTGATATATCTATCGAGTGTAACGGGAGATCATTCGGAAGAGTATATTTTAGCTAATGCGCATCTGTATTTCAATCTGCTATTCTCATTTTACCCAACACGCTGAACTTATTCTGAAAATTGAAAAGATTGTTATAACAAAATGGAAGACGAACGGCTGTTGGCGTGCACGCTCAAAGTGAAGGCCGAATGTCCTTTACGTCAGAGAGAGAGTGCTCCACACAGATGAATAGATTTCATTGATTTTAGATCTTAATGAATTGCTAAGTAGGGACTGAGTGACGCTACGATCATTTCTTTATAATTGACATTGTATTATTAGCCGGTTTGCTCGTACTTATAGAAACAAGTCGACCGACATATCATACATACTGTCTAAATGCCTTAGCTCGTTTTGGATGTTGACCCACGTTGGAAAATTTCTGAAATGTACGAAGTTACAATGTGAATGTAACGTCTTATTCCACTGCGTTAAACGGCATCGCACTAAAATCGTCACTATCACACGAGAAGAGTCTTTTATATATGTTACTGAAGCTATTACCGACTTCACATGGAACATGTCATCAGTTTCCTTGAACTAGTTACGAAGTACACAATATGATTAATTTAAAAAATTCTGAAAAAAAATTAATTTAAAAAACGTCTGATTCTTTTTTAATGAATTAAATTATATTGCAACGCATGATTCCCATCGAGCTTTGAATATTATGTCGTCTATATAATAGGACAATGAATTATTCGAGTCCGCTCTAATTTGGATTCCACGCAAGAACACTGACATGCCGAAACTGCGCTTAAAAGACCAACGCCAAGTAAAAATTCAGATACATTAGAATAAGGAAAAATTTCATATGAATTATTGTGATATCGAGGCTTAGTTTTGATCAATCTCAACGAATGACGATGTCGGAGCTGGCTAACAAGAAACTTGAAACAAAAGGATTAGTCAGTACGGTACACGAACTTGATAACAAAGCAAAGAGTAACACAGACATGTGTCGTGCATAAAGCCATTTCAATGATTTTTAAGTCCAACTTGTTTCATATACGATATTCTAATCCTACATACAACGACTTGTCGTTTTGCGCGTAGGTTGACAGCAGCCTAGGACTTTCTGGCCAAAACCAACCCTTCAAGCTCCCTTCAAGCTACCTGTCGTGGGGATGTTACACTGACAAACAAACGTCAGTCTTGAAACGAGTATCTCTTTCAGAAAATTTTTGGAAGCAGCAGTTTGCCATAACATCGCTTCGAATTGCATTGAGCTATCTGATAAGCGTTTAATCAAGATTGAACTTAGGAGAAGGAGAGCAGATTTTAAACCAATTACTTCCCGTAAGAGTTATACGTTGAAAGACCTTAACAACGCATGTCAGTAAGTTATATTTCATGTTGTTCGAAATAGCCTAACCAGATGGGACGCGATTCATCTGTAACGCCAGCCACGACTGAAGCTGTACGAAATGGCAGTGACGCAGTTTCAATATCGGACGAGAATTCACTATGTGAACGAGGATACCAAAGTAAGGCATGCGCATTCAACAATTTGATCACCAATGAGGCTTGGTTAGCCAATCCACGGCAAGCAGGCATAGTAAACGAATCAAGGGTTCTTGTACTGTATACAGGTGGTACAATTGGGATGCTGAAAGATAAGAACGGCGTTCTAAAGCCCGCACCCGCTCTATTAGAAGCAAAGATTCGATCGTTCCCACAATTACATGACGCTGAGTATGCCGCCTCCATGTTTGTAGGCTGTAAACGTCCACCACTTGTAGTCCCGTATACCGGCAGTACTATTCGCGTTCTGTACACGATATACGAATACAGACCTCTGCTTGATTCATCAAACATGACGATGGCAGAATGGATACGGATATCTCTAGACATACAGAAGTATTATACGACTTTTGATGGCTTCGTAATTCTTCATGGAACTGATACGATGTCATACACAGCATCTGCCCTGAGCTTTCTATTGGAAAACCTCGGAAAGAGTGTCGTCTTAACAGGTTCACAACTTCCACTGCTTGAGCCACGTAGCGATGGGCGAGAGAATCTTCTCAATGCGTTACTTTTTGCAGGCACATATATTATTCCAGAAGTTACTCTCTTCTTCAACAACCGCTTATTACGAGGCAACAGAACTTTGAAATACTCGGCGGCTTGTTTAGATGCATTTCGAAGCCCGAACATGGCTCCTCTAGCTACGGTTGGTATTAATGTCAACGTCAATTGGAAAACCGTGATGGCGCCGTCCTCACTAAAAAAATTTCGGGTTCACCCGATGCTTAGTGAAGAAGTCGGCATCTTGCGTTTGTTTCCTTCAATAACTTCCGAAATAGTGCAGGCTTTTCTTGCTCCGCCGATCAAAGGGGTAATTTTACACACATATGGCGCTGGAAATGGGCCAACAGCTCAAAAGGGTCTCCTGGCCGCGATTCAAGAAGCGTCCGATCGAGGCGTTATTATAGTAAACTGCTCACAGTGTCCTAACGGACATGTTGAGAGTGCATACGAGACCGGTAATGCTCTAACTCAAGCAGGTGTTATTCCTGGGGCGGATATGACGCCAGAAGCAGCTCTGGCTAAATTAAGTTACGTCCTTAGCAAGAAAGAATGGTCCCTCGCTATTAAAAAAGAAAAGATGCAAACCAACCTTCGAGGTGAGCTCACAGTCATCAACCACACGCTGAGGGAATCGAAGCTAATTTCGGCCATAGGGAAGATTATGAATGTTTCGTCATTCGAAGAACTCGAAGCTCTAAAGACCGCCATCTTACCGTCAATACTGTGTTCGATCGCTGCAAAGGACGATTGTGAACGCCTTGAAGTGATGAGGCAGTGCGGAGCGTATCTTTCATCATATGATTATGACTACCGAACGCCGCTGCATGTCGCTGTATCCCAGGGAAACTTTGCAGCCACTAAATACCTACTCAAACAGGGCGCGTCAGTTCACATGTATGACCGGGATCGAAGGAATCCCTTAGACGTCGCCGTGGCGCATAACCACTATGATATTATAGATCTGCTCGTTCGCTGCGGAGCCCACTTATCTCTACTGGCAGAAACCCTGGCTGAGGCAATGAATTCGGCCGCATGCCGGGGCGATATCCGTCGATTAGAAAGCTTTCGTCGGGCCGGAGCCAATTTCACCGAAAAAGACTTAAGTGGAAGGACAATAGGACACGTTGCAGCTGAATGCAATCAGCTAGATGTTTTTGAGTACCTTTTCAAGCACGAACTTTACGTGGCAACGACTGACGTATACGGTCATACACCGAAGGATGTGGCGACAATCCTTGGACACCAGGAAATTCAGAGGTTGATCGAAATTCGAACTCCAAGAGGTGAAGCCGTTGACGACAGCTTTGGCGGATGTTTTCTAAACCGATAGGTTCTACCTTTGTTCCTTGTAGCTTGTGTACTACTAATAATATTGTATACTTTTTGTTGTAGTAGAGTACTATTGAGTACATTACGTTCATCTGAATGTATATAAACTTTTTTTTTTTTTTTTTATATATAATAGTTATAATGGATTCGAGAAATGAAAGAAATTAGACTGTACTAAACATCAAGATCTGTAGAATCTGCGGTTGTAAATACACCCTGCTGGTTGGCACACAATTTATTGATTTCTTATTCTGGGTGCGGGGAAACGTAGAAACACCTGGAAGCAGGAAATGCACTGATTAATATAGGTAGACATTGCCTGAGCACTTGCTATATGGACTATTGAAAACTTTGTATTCCATTTTTGCGTCGGCTTGAATCTGAAGGGCAGTCTTGTTTTGCGTTATGTATTCGGAATATATTTATAATATATACAATGCCGGCTGCCGGGTAAATGGGATTGGCACCAGAGGTCAACGACAGAGATTTCTTTAGCTTAGAGTCGGAGCTAGAACTTTTAAGTTTGTATGCAACAGACTTCACCACAGTGGCGGCTTTGTCGCGGCTCTGCGGAAAATTAAGTTATCTGTTTATGTTTATCAAACACTGTAGTTGCAGCTCTTTTACAAATTAAGTTACGAAACTTGTTCCAAACAGCGAAACGCCTCTTTTACCCTGAACGTGTATATAATATACCCATTGCTCACGCGAGTATCAAATAATTTAAATTGTATTGATTCGTTCGAAAACGATTCGTTCGATGAAACAGTCGGTCTCCAAGCCATTACTAACAGACGTTGCAGTTCAAGTCGGTCTTACTGTTGAATTTCATTTTATATATGGCAGGTAGGACGCCAGCTTACCATGGTTCCGCCTGTCGTTCCCAGCCACCCTTCACCGATGGCAAAGGTCTTCGTCTCGCTTTTCTATCCTGTACAAAGAGAAGCGTGAAGTTCCAGCTTATCAGCTCCACTTTTTTTATGCAGGTAATAAATACCCGACAAGCTGCTCGTCGTCATAGACGTATCGTGATGCCGTCGCTTTAGTCCAATATTGATCTGACGCTGGTGATTTGGAATTGCGTTTCTAGTCTGCTCCTACCTTTTCTTTAGTGTGGCTGATGCTCCCAGTTCTGTTGTTAGGGCTGCTTTTTAACGGAGCCTGCACTAAAGAGGGTGGTACCGAGTGAACCCCGTGAGTGCCTTTCATCGGAATACATTACTGGCATACTCATTGCCCAGTACGGATGGCGCTGTGGCTTCCTGCTATGGTTGGTTGCGGCCTCGACTAAGAAAGGTGCAAACGAAATAGGTAAAACCACCCCAAAGTCTGTCGGTGTATCGATTCGACACGTGCTGCGTAGACAATGTTTGTTCTTGCATTTGCCATTTAGAACGCGGCGAGATCTGTGCCTTTATAGCGGACGGCTTGAGGCGGTGAGGTTTCGATCCTCGTTTCTTCATCCCCTAGATACCGCGGTATGCTTGTCCGCGACATAAATTTACATGGAGGGGCCATTTTTAAAAAATATGTCACGCCCGCCATCAACGCAGCGCTGTAATCTTCAAATCGAAGAATTCGCTATTCGAGATTTTGTCTGTTCGCAGGTTACGTCATTTTTGAGAATCGCTCTACTCTGAACCATAATAGTGAAGAGGAAAGGCAAGTTGAGACATCGGGCGAGCTATAGACCACTTTAGCACTATCGATTTGCACACCTTCGGTCGCAACTGCAAGCATACTTCAGTTCTGGATGACAAGATAGAGGTAAAAAAATGTTCTTGAATTACCGATATATTTTAGAGTTATGTAGTACTCAACAATAACAAATCATTGGAACGGCTATCAACGAAGTTTATATAGTAGCGTCAACAAGACACGCCGACTGACTAATTTACTTTTCTTAAACTGTATATATTGTCCTTGTAGAATAAGTCAATTTATTTTTCTATTAGAAAATAATGCGGGTCTATTATAGCCTTAGATTGAACAACACACAGCACAGTACTCCATCCGACTAAGCTAAATCAATAGATAGTGCAATCGTTAGTTAAATAACAAAGATACTCATTCCATTGATTCTAGCAACAGGTACATAAAGTTATTTATCAAAGCTGTGGGTTTCTATATCATACTAATGTATGATCAAAAATTGCCTTCAATATGGTTCAAGTACTCGTGCTTATAACTGCTGAAATACATGATTAATTTGCTGTCGAAGGCACATGAACATCCTATTTCCCACATTTTGTATAGTCCTGTGTCCGGGAAGAACCAATTCAGAGTAAAATAATACATAATTGTACACGAATACGGACAAAAACAATGAATGTTTTGATAATTTCAGTATCCCCGAGGCAAGAATCAGTTCAGACCAATTCAGATGATCAGAATGATCAGGATGACTTCGGTAGACGTAACGCACACGTGCCTGTTAAAAGTATAAGTAAGCCTCAAGGCAAATCTCCAACCTTCTCTCAATAGCGTTCGTTTAAAAAGCCCGAAGCGCCTTTCAGCGACAGCCGCTAGTATAATAAGCATCAAGCAAGAACGAAAACCAGCAGTAAACGCCAAAAAGAGGAAGTCTACTGTTTACAGCAAAGATTTGACCGCTCACGCGATTTCGAACTTTTCTGTGGTACAAAGCGATTTAGAATTGGTACGCTATGGCGTACTGGTAGGCTAGCTCCTGTGCGCCCCGTATATACTTATTTGTACAGCAAAGTACCACGCTTCTAATTTTTAAACTGACGCCTTGGCTATTTGATTATATTAGAAAATGTCTGAAGGCAAGTAAAACCTTATGGAGAACACCGGACTAATTTGAGAAAACTTTACGATCTATCCTTCATATAATTCTATACTTCTGTAATTAACTACTACAAATGTGCATTAATTCACGTCGTGACTGTCCACATGGTCACGTGTACCCAAGCATTTACTTCCCCACAACCAAACCGGAAAAGGTATTTTTCCGGTCCAGGTGAGAACTTGACCCGGTACACGGTGCGTGAAATAAAAAGTTGGACATATTGAAACTGTCGTTTAAAAGTGATCCGGTTTCCATTGCCATTACAGTGAGTAGCACCACTGTGAAAACGTCCTCAGCAGGTGTCTTCGCTTCAGGCCTCGGGGCAACGGAGCACTCTCCAATCTCAAAACTGCCGACAGCAAGTCCAACCGGCGCCACCTGTCACAGTCAGACGCAGCTTTGCAGGTCAGAACTTGGCTAGGGTATTGGACATCAATTGCAACTCAGTTACGCAGTCAACTGAACTATTTAGACTGCAGCTTCGTTCCAGTAACACAAACGTACAGGAAATAAGAGAGAGTAAGCGAATTTTTTTTTGTTTAGAGGAAGCAACACGTTCCCTGGTGTTATGTGGCGCCGAATCAGGCTCACAGTATTCTAATACGTTCCGGATGCGTGTGACATTGCGTCAAAGGGGGCGAACTAAGCAAACTTTGAACTCATGTGCTCATTCGATTCTTAATCCAAACATTCTGATTCTGAACCATGTAGATGCGCCGAAAATATATTGCATTGATGTATGATTTACGTGAACTATTAGGTGGTTACCAACAAATCCGACCGACTTCAAAATCGAACGACTTTTGAACTGCGCGCGTTTAGCAGACGAAATTTCGCTAGTAAATATTGAAGTCTGCTAGAAACTTGTGAGTAAAAAGCGACTGAGTTTATTACAGGAGAAATCAATTCAAGAGAATAAACCTTTGTTGGTTTCGAAGGTCAATGCTCAATGGTCAAGTTTTCATTTCTCGAAAGCCACAACGATTCGAAAATTCATCGAAGATTGGTGGAAACATCGGGCAAGGAGACCTTAGGTGAAAGCATGGGACGTGAATCCTGCAAATCTTTGAAAAACGGAGATTGGAGTGTTGAAGCCCAGCGAAGGAGTGACCAAAACGTTGGGATCCGAAGAACAAGAGCGCATTGGCATAATCGAGGAAGCTTTTCACGAAAGCAGAGCTTGCAGTTTGACGCGTCATCAGTTGGAAACGTGTGTTGTATATTTCTTGTAGAATTTTAATGAACAAAAAACCCGTCTGGAGCGTACGATCACTGCTTACGAGGCATAAATCAATTTCTATCGTGTTCGGCGTGGTTTATCGAATTTGGTGATAGAACCAACTAGGTTTAAACGTAAGATAATAGCAATGGTTACGGTGGACATCAGGTGCATGTGGCACTGCGATACGCTCCCCGAAAATGAAACAATGAATGTAACATGCTATTCCGAGTTCCTCAGAGGCACATAACCCGTTGGTACGACAATCGAAAGCACGCGCTCTGAGTACTTGATCACAATGTCAGATCTCATCGCGATGCCTTAATTACTTCCTGGACTGACCAAAGGAAGACCCAACGCTGACTTTAACCTACTTCATTTCTCAGTCTAACTCTGTCTAATTACGAGGCTTTCTATGCTCCAAAAAAAGTAACTGGTAAACAATTATATCCCATTACCGATATAACTCTGGAAGCTATAGATAGAGGAATTACATGGAGGAACGCGAACGGCCTATAGCTGTCCAGAAACTGCCAGAGCGCCGGGTCAAGTGTGTAGAAGTCAAACTAACACATATTAATCATTATTCTAGCTCGTAAGTTATTCAAGTTAGCCAAACTTATTTTTAGTGGCCTAATGTACATAGCTTGAAAAAATAGTTGTACTGAATATGTTTTTGCTAACAATAGTGGATGACCCAGAGAGAAACAGTATTTTTGAATCGGTGTAACTTTCTTTAGAGAAAGCAATTTACGCCTTATACGCCGACTGTTTTGCATTCTATGTTACTGCAGTCTAATCAGTAGGCAAACTACTAATACGCTGCATTGCATTATTCATTACATTATTTTACGAGTCATAGTTTCTACCATCTAGTACTTCCCATTAAGAAAATATTTTATCTATGTGAGACGATATTGATAGATAACACGATGTGATCGCTGTTTCCTAAATTATTTTTGATCATGTCAGAAAAATTTAGAGGGCTATCTCAGGCAAACTCTGGGCCTTTTAAATGATTCAAACGTTTAGTATGCGCCACTGGTGAAAGCGATAGGTGTATAACACCCGGCTTTCGTTTGTTTTGGTTAAACATGTAGGGTGTTTTATAGTTTGCAGCTTTAAGTAGGAAAAAACCTTTGCAAACAAACAACAATACCTACAGTGGCGACGTAACGACATTGCGCGATCCAATGAAGACCGCTAAAATCATAAGGGTCACAATAAAGATTTCTTCTTCCGTATTCCTTAAAATTTATCCTAGGTTATTTTAATTGTTTCTGTATTGCATCGGAATACGAAAGAATTAGTATTCAGCTAATATTGGAAAGTTCGCTAGGCGTTGGGCGTAGAATGTGTGAACGAAACGGATGGGAGCCTCTCTACATAATAACGAAACAACAATTTAATTCAAACGTTATAACATGTCTAGATCTTGAAAGTTTGAATGCAAAATAGTATCCCTACAATTAACGCTGGCCTTATAAGACCAACTCAGCATCTCAATGAGACGTTTTAGCTTATCGGTATGTTACAAATGCAACTCACGTTTGACATTACTGTATTTGTATATCTATAATGGTTATACGCGTCGAGCGCGCGTTACTGCGTCTGCTGCCGCTTCTCAGTCTGTAACGTACGAGCGCCTTCTGAACCCTAAAATATACACCACCTACCCGAACAACCTGTTATTTTATCGGTAGGCTCTGTAGGTGCAATCAACGAACGCATCGCTTGATACGTTTAGAAAACAATAGCCGAAGCGGGCCACATTCGATGGAGATCAATAGACAACTATTGTTCGTCGTCCTGGACTTCGCTATTGTTTGCACCAACGTCACAGTTAAAGTTTACCGAAACAAGTATTAGTTCAATTGCCGATACTTGACTACAAAATATTATTGGCTGCTTTTACACGTATAGATATGATGGTACGCGCTATTTCAACAGATCTATTTTTACATATAGTGCTATTTATTTCACACTCTTCCGCTTGGTGGCAATTTAGAAAATTAACTAGATAAAGCAGGCGCCCGTGCCTGACGGGTGGGAAGGGGGGTAAGCTTCGATGCTGGCTAGAAAAGCGAGCTTCGGAACAACAGATCGGCTAATTGGTCCAATGTCGCATACTTCGAGAAGTAGCCTTTGTTAGATGAAGACAAAGATTTATCACGTTATTATGTAGTATCAATTGTATTAAATATTGTCTCTAACAGCCTATCGACTGAACCTTTCACACAGCTGTAGAACAATAAAGTAGGACCAATGAAAACCAAAGGAAATAACGTCATGAGTGTAACAAATATCGCACGTGTGTTTATTTTTTACGTATTTACAATCATATATATATATATATATATATATGTGTGTGTTATAAAGCGTTATGGTAAAATAAGGATAAAAGATAATATTATATGGAGAAATATTGAAATTCTTTTTACAGCTTAAAAAGTACTAGAAGAGAGTGGCTACTCTGTGCATAATTATACTATGTTAAAATGCTTTCTTCTGCATTATATTATCACGTGACACATTAGCTTTACACAGAGCTAAAGAAATGCGGAAAGGCAAGATTTTGTATTTGACTGTATTTTAAATGTGTCCTGGAACATATTTTTAATGCAATGAAAATCATCAACCTCACCTTCGTATCATTTTTTTTATTGGAAAGATACGATTGAAAAGCGTTAATTCAATCTTCAAAAACTGAGTTCGACTCATTGTTCAAGCGTTGTTCACAATTAAAAGCCTTTAAGGATGACTTATTCGTATGTTGTTAATTTAACTTATTACAATTCCGCCTTAAACACACTCGACAGTACTTTTTCTCATTCTATATTGTTGTCTGTAGAGCCTCTGGTTAAAAAAAGATCAGACGCTTCGTGTTCCTCCAGTGATACATAAATACTACACGATTTGTGTGAATAAAAAAATGAGTTATTGTTTGCCAAAACGTATTTATACGTGCTTGTATCAATACGGATCGGCATATGAAAATCTGTGGGGGCGTATTACCGTGACGAACGGCATCTTCTGTGTTCCATTGGCAGAAGTCGATTTCTCAATCCGCTTATTGGCTTTAGCGTTGGGAAACTGCGCCTACGCACTCTATGTCACTTTTGGAGACACACGTTGATATTTTCTCAAGAGACTTTTAGGACTAGCGCATTTTATTCTCTTGCCACGTGAACGGGGTCGTCAAGAACCTGCAATCTATCCCTTTAGGTCCGCGGATGATGCGGCCGTTGCTTTCCATAGTATTTTTTCACGCCACAGTCTGCCTGCTTTTTCTTGTTCGAAGACTGTAGATACTGTACATGAAACCAGCGAACTATAAATTCAAAGCACCCGTACGTTGCATTATGCTAGAATTAATTGAACGTACAGGATGTTTGGCAAGTAATCCAACATCATGGGATGTTCGAGGGACGACTTATAGCCTACTCTTCCTCCATTTTTTCCTAAAAGTCAAAAAAATTCGATTTGAAAACAATAAAAAACAAAAAACAAAAGCGAAAGAAGCAGCAACACAGGGTTTCTAAGAGGACAATGAACTTGAAGTGCTATCAATCGACCAAGCTCTCAGTGAATGAGCCTGATGTTCGCTGAGATAATTATTAGCTGGGTGTTCTTTTTAGTATGAAATACGCGTTTAAAGTTAGATGTAACTTGTGGAGAAAACATATTTGAGGAAACACTTTCCGAAAGCTTTGAATTTTGGTTCAATCTCAAAAACCTAATTGCATTATTTTTTTGTGTCTTGTACAAGCTCGACACACTCATGAACACAGTTGTATTTTGACGATGTTATCTGATGTTCGTATGCCAGATCATCCAAGCGACTTTAAACTGATCCTCGCCAAAGGGCTCATCTATCTGGCTTTGCCTAATTCATGCCTTGTGTCTCGCAATTCTGTTAAATCGTCGATGTGATCATATCATTCGACACTGAAACTACATCCCTGGGATCAGATACATCAAGAAGTCAAGCACTTGACATATTTGATTTCTTACAAATAAGAAACGTCATATTAAATGCTACATGCTTAAACAAATGTATCTCATACCTGCTTCTTTTTCAGCTGACAAATACGCTGGATTAAGAGAGCGAAATGCTATCCTTGCTAAGAAGCAAGGCGGATTGCGTTCCCTCCAGCTTTTTTTTGTTGTAAACGCTGAGACTTCCGACAGACTGCTCGTCGTCATTGCTTGTTGTTCCGATGTTGTTAAGGGGTGAATGTTTTGCAGGAAGTAGTTGCCTACCCTTTTTGTAAATGTCGACACCTTTTGGGATCTGCTTGCAATGTGTCGTTGCCGGCATTAGGTGATGAGCCTTGTCTAATTTTGTAGAATCTTGCACCAACAAACGTACTAAAGCTTTACGTAAAGCTATGTTTTGGGTGCTTCGTTTTATGAATTACATTCCTCTTATTAATACAGGAACTGCATGTATTCCCCCATGAAATTGCAAATGTAATTTACGAGTTTCGACCGTTCCGACAACTTGTTCAATGATCAAAACCCGACAAAGGCTCCCAAAAAGATCTATACCCAATATATTCAGGCGATCAAATCTCCCACGCATGCTTAACAAAGGTGTTACCGGTCTTCGGCTTAAATTCACATTGTGGCAAGCGGATCTGACTAGCTGACTGCAAAGAAGCGGATTTTCCGATGCGAAAGGGAGTAAGCATATGGGATGTTTCATAATGGGAATGAGCGAGGCAGTCCAACCCTGGGTACAACTACACCAACTTTTCCTTTCTTTTGTTGTTCGAAGAGCCGTCGCGTTGACTGGCTCAACCGTACCCGTACTGTACACCGAATCTATTTCTTCGCGTATTTCCTTCTCGGTTTTCCGCTTCTAGTGCTTATTGCCGTCGTGCTTACTCGCCCGAACTGTGCGGCTTCTTGGCCTTATGTCTCATCATAAGGAAGTCATTCATGTTCCCAAAGAGCCCTCGCGTTCCCAGGCCGACTCTTGGGAACTACACTATGCTTTGGCTCCCTGTCCGTCTCCCTGGCAGGGAAGCACGCACCCCGACATATGCAGACACCCTCATATGTACTTGCCCGGGCCTTTTTAGAAGCATTCAGATATCGATGTCGGAATAACGTAACGGTATAATGTGAAATGGTAGTGACATGATTATACTAACTGTGAGATAATGCTTACTTGAGTACAATCGCCTCGGGATGGATTTACATATGATTTTATATGTATTAGGTAGAATAGATACATAAAGACCTTGGACAGTTCATAACACTTTGTGGGCTCACAGACAGTGCTAAGTATACCTATACAAGGTTTTTTGGGTTAGCTCGTACACTAATTCACTAAGTCATGCATAGTTGTGCTTGACAAGCCAAGAAAAATTGAAGCATGAATGAAAATTGGTATTAATCTTTAATTGTTTAGCTATTGTGATGCGTATAAGAAATGCAATATGTTCCTTGATTTGTTTCTTTATTCCTTGCCCTTTTACCATGGGATGAAGGAGCACTATGTTGCCTGCTTTAAAGTAAAGAAGTAACTAAGAACTCTTCCCCTTGGGCTATACGCTACAGTTACCGGGATCTAATAAAAGTCCTTTTGCTGCATAGTCGACTTAGCCTTAACAATAAATTGCTTTAAAAACGTCACGCAATTTCAAATTTTAAATTGAACATGCTGATAAAATCATATCTTATACAGCAGATTGATGCTCTTTCTTATCGCTAAATAGAAACGCCTCTTTTTTCTCTGATTGTGCGGTTACCGATAGTTAAATATTATATTGAAACCTCCCACCTCGATATACAAGGCTATTGTTAATTTTTTACTCTTTTTTTTGGACTATAAAAATGAATACGTGAATGACAACGAAGAGCTTTTTGGACGCCTGCTTCATTTTATGTCTTATTCTCAGTACTAAAAATTGCGGAAGCAAACCAAAATATTCGTTCATACTATGCGGAAGAGAGATCTACGGGGTTTAGCCTAAAATTGTCCTTTTCAAGTGGCTCAAGAGCTTGTCAAACACGGAAAGACGAATTGTGTCCCTTAGGTTAAAAATACCATTTTTTTGCTTAGAAGGTCGCACACATACAATATCTTCAAGAGTAACAAAAACATTGCAACACTGTTGGTCGTCTGAAAAGTTAAAAGGAAGTGAACGATGCACAAATAGTATTAAATAAAAATAGTTCTGCAAAACGAAATTATTACATACACTATAAAAATTACGACGATACAACAGAATTTATAAATAAAATAGACGAACGTAATGCGCCTAGTCACTACCTACAATCTTTCTCAAGAGATTTCGGATAATTTAATTCTACATCAATTAGTCATAGTTTACGCTACTATTCTAAGGGCACACGACGATTTTCTTCACACAATTGCTTATATCAATAAATATTCACAACTATATATAAATAAATATTCATATGCGGGATCGCTAATACCATTCAATGCGTTCAGGATTTTTCATCTCTGTGATACAGATCGACATAATAAGAATGTAAAAAGAAGATTACTCATTAACGGCACATTTTTATTGTTTTTATAGAACTACCACGCTTTGCCGATCGAAAAAGATGATGACCTAATCTATTTCATCTCTTGGTGAGATTATCTACTGACTCTAAGAATCACACTCAACACGATGTTAATAAGGAGATCAGCGATTTTTTGAAGTCGTATCTGTTACATACCGCCGCCGCTTTGTAACGACGTTGATGGCAACGTTAAAAACATTCGTTACGCGCATGTATATTGTAATCGATGACATTCGCAGTACGTGGCAGCAGGTGTTGCTAACTGCGTCGTATTAATTATACATATGCAGTGTAGGTTCTAAAGGCTTCTTTAATCGGTTTGAGTATTAGAAATCCCGTCGCCCAACTGGTTAGTGCTTGCAGAGCAATATGTAAAATATCCAATGTGTAATTTATTATGTGTCACACTACCTGGTTCGCGTGCAAGTACGCCACGTTCGAAAAAATCACTTTAAACGACGTGTACACCCATAGGTTCTCATCATTAGCTATTCTATCGACGCTGTGAACATTATCTGTTCCTAATATGCGTGTAATGAAAGTAACTGAAGTTTTTATGAACCTGCTTGGTTGCTGGCTTTAAAGCTCGGTATGGACATGCCCTAATGGACGGTATAGTATGTTTTTACCACTGTTTGCTTGAGCATCGTCTGCTGCTCTTGTGTATAGCGACAATCGCCTCTCTTTCCTCGTACTTATACAGAATGTAGTAACAATGATAGCACGGTGGCGCCATATGCGCGTTAGATTTTCTGTAGGCGCGACTTGCTTTGACATAGATCCGTATCTTCCTCTCTTTCTACGCAAAATATTCAGATAACTTTTGATGCCTTTCGAAAACTGTGTACACAATAAAGACTGCATACTGATAGGTCAGTTTGCCGATCACAGGAGACAGCAAGACCGATCACGCATAAACAGCAACAGAACACTACGTCAACGAAAAGCGCGCGCAAAAGTGGATGCGCATTTACAAATATTTTCGAAAATAGCGCGCGAAATCGACCGCGTTACCTAACCAAGATCTTGAACAATTGCGTCTCAGTTTAGAATAGATTTCAGGTATTTACGCAAGATCAATATGTTAATCAAGATAAAGGATGTTTTCGGTTTCTGGTTTATAGTGTGCCGGTGGGGCGGAACGTCGGCGTCCCGTTTGAGTTTAACGGTGGTCGCCGCTAATATCAGCGAATAAGCAAACGACTTCTCATAGGATCCCAATGCTAGCGAGCGTGGAGCGCTGGAACAACGTTTGGTGGGGCGTATCTATGTATGCATGTATGTAGCATCACTGAATAGTTCGGTTGATCATGATTGACCCTATAGTTTCGCTGTAAATACATTGCCATTGTCCAGATGACTTCTCTCAACTAATTGCGACCCAAGCTAATATGTAGTAGTTCCCGTAGTAGCGATGGACTGCTTTTTTAAACAGTACACAACATGTTGCTTTGTGGCATATGGGATACAGCTTAAATCCTTTAACAGGAACTCGTTATGCAAAAGGGGTATTAATAGAATTAAATACAAAGTATATATACTAATTTAATATATTGAATTCAGCTTCATTGTATCGATGTTAACACAGATGGCAATCTGAGCCTTTACTGACCCTATGGGATGGGCGCATGCACCCCTATCAAAACGAGAAATCTTCGCTGAAAAACGATCGTATACCTTTGTTTCTTTGGTAAAAAACAAACATATAGACGTCCGTTTATCAGTCCATTTTATTCCCGTATGTGATTTAAAACATGCATAAAGCGTACCAAATTGACCCATTTTAAGTTACAAGCGTTGCAACGTCCAATGCGATGAGAAAAGTTCTAGTAGCCCCCAAATCCAGCTTTTCAAAATCGGGACGCAATAATGTGGATTCTCGGTAAAAAAAAAGAAAGCAAACCTATGTACCTGTTAGTATCTCAAATCTTATTTTAGCACAATTGAAGTCCTGTTTGTTGATGCTATAATTGTTCTTCTCATCCAACACCTTCCTGAAGAATAAACGGAGAAAATTTACCGAGATGTTGACATGTCGAGGCAATGAGCCTCTGTTTACCCTTTCCATTGGCCGGCTGTTCGCTTTTTTATCGTTCGAAGTAATGCTAAATTGTACGGTGGCGTTCTAGTATCATAGCCCGCTCGATATTCGTCATTGAGCTTCAGACATCGCGGTGTTGATGATCACGATGATCCTACACCATCAAACCATTACTTTTCGTGCGCTTATGTCGTTCTTCCGAAACGTTTCGCCCGTCCGTTATGCTTGATCGCCTCTCTCACAGAGTTATCCACTCGCCTTACGTAGGTGAATGACTTGCAGTGCACCCTGCTGCATTGTCTTTCTGATGTTCGATGTCGCGCCTGCATCATTCTTTATAAAGCACAACTTAGCTCGGCTCTATGGAGCCTGTTACTCTAAAGAAAAGGTATATCGAGGAGGTGGGCCTATGATAGCGACGGGGCGCACGGGCATGGCCTGCGGATGTTTGCATGAATGTCCTGTCGTTGTCTTTCTTGACGCTCGCGGGAACCCAGGTCACGATAAAGGTCCATGATGATAAGAATACCGTTCCTCCTCATTGTTGCCGTCGTGGATCCGCCCTAGTATCTTGAAAGCCCGATACATGGCTAGCCCCCAGCTGATTTTCGGGCGATGAAGCCCAAGAGTAGAAGCGACTCGGGCGCTACAGTGACGAGTTCTTCTGGTGGGGTGAAGGCTATGGACAGAGACGCCGAAAGAAAGAAAAAATGGAGGAAAAGGAGGTGAGTGCAGGCTCTTGGAGTATGCTTTGCGGCACCCCTACTGCCGGCGGCCAACATTAACCTGACGAATATCATAGGATCCCGTCAAACACAAAGTTCTGTCTATGCTCAGCACTAACAATAGGATAACAAGGGTCTTAGAAAGAACGACTTTACGCTAGTGTGTCGATACAGCAGCAGTCAAGATACGTTCATAAGAAGATTATTTCGGTACGTTTATTGCGCGAAGCATGCCAAGCTGTTCTGACTAGCATAGCCCCAGATTAATTCCCTCTGCCCGGCCTATACTGCACTCCACTATGGTTCAAAATCTACCCCGAACGTAGAAAGGGCTTTGTGAGAAGATTGGGATATACTAAACTTACTTGTATACGGCGACGACAATCTCAACTGGTCGACTGCCACTTTATACTACGCTATAGGATAGAGGGCTGTCCAGCGCCCGGATAGCGCTGGGATAGTTCCGAAGGCTGTGTTTGAGGGGGCGAGCGGACGCCTGCCTTGCTGGCTTAAAAATAAACCCCAACAGAACGATGCTTTGCCGACACTGGCACTGGGTCGGCGGTCCCGGCTAAGCGGCTTCTCAATGTGAGTAGGACCACCGTTAGTCCGACTGTGCTAACATAGTGAAACGCAGGACCCAACAGCCGCCACCCCTGCTACTCAATACGGTGGGGCTCAGCCCCCGTAGTTTGGCGGCCGTTTTGTTGAAAGTGGATGATGGAACAGGATCTAGACGAGTGGCTTGCTAGGTTCAGAAGGAGGGGGGCGAAAAAGTCCTAAAGTTGATGAGTTTTCAGTTTATTAGCCGTAAAGCAAGAAAATGCCGAAGTCCATAAGTGGCTGCCTGAGTAACTGGTAGAGTGTCGAAGCGGCGAAGAGAGAAAACAGAGATCGAATGAAAGAGGGGAGAAAGTGAGAAGAAAAGGAAAGGCCACTATAGCAACCCCTGTGAGCTCGCCTATGTGATCTAACGAGGCACTAGCAACGCAAAGGCATATGATGACAACCAGACTTTCGACGGCCGAAGCTGAGCGAGTACTGACGGCGATGTGATGCGAACAAGTCACGCAACTATATAAGGAATGATGCGAGATCAAGCAATTTAACCTATGCATACTAGTATAATTTCGACACAGATAACTTGAAATAAACGTAATAAGTTTTTTTGTGTTCGGCTATAGACGTTTCGAGGGATACAATGAGATCTCTTGGTGAAAAGTTTTTACTGCTTTTCTATCTTGGAACACATCAAATTATAAACTTTCATTTCGTAGGGTATAACGTCATGTAGGTTCCTGGATTTGTTTTAAATTACAATAACCACACTTGTAGCAAAAGTCGATTTCTTGGGGGTATTAAACCTTGATATAAATTTTTTGCAATCCCCTGTTCGTGTTACGTAAATTATATAGGGAATATAATTGCAAGATGTTATTACTGATAGAAGTAACACAGTATTATATATAAAGATAAACCAAATTTTTCTACGGGATTCATACTTGATACGAGTAGTTAGGCAACGCTCGTGCTATAATAGCAAGAATGAGTTTTTGAGCAAGAACGAGGTGTACATTTCTCACAGGTACCTTAATGTGCATTGTATTTTTCAGCACAATAATAATTATAAGATAGATATGCGATTAAATGCTCTATGAGGTTTAAAAACACAGCTTTTAAAATCACCCAAAAAAAACGAGTTCTTGTTATCGAGTCAATTTTGCAGCATTTCTGAGCAAAGCCTCGCAAGAATACCTGAATACCTTTAAAATATCACTTAAGTTGGACAACTTGTCTAGTCAACGCTCACATAATTAGTATGCGATAAATAATCGTGTATGGGCGCAGTGATCGACACATCGTTGAAGTCCTAGCACACGATACTAAATTCACCTTAACTTTGCTACCCAAGACAATGATCGCTACGGTGCGTTCGGCTTTCTCGAACCATTTTTACCTCTGTTGGGTCGTTCTGCGAACTTTTCCCGCTTGCTACCTCGCTTCTGTTTAATCCCGCACCGCCGTACCATCTCTAACATTCAATTCTACGAAGGGAGATAGACAAAATCTCGCCTTTGCAGAGATCTATCCTTGAAATTGTAGTCATTCTTTAAACAATTCATCATGCCAATGCGTATTCGCTTTATCTCGCTCAAGGGTTCTCCTAGGTAACGGCTTTTATAAAATCGTTGTCTATATAAGTTTACGTCCGTGAATGCTCCCTGCCAAAATCGCGACAGATGTCTCTAATCCTGTAATAATGATAACGCCAATAAATCCGAAATAGATGATCTCTTTTGCCATTTTACTATGGGTAGCAGTTGTTACCTGGATTGACTTGAATGACGTTAAGCTAGGATTTAGGTGATAATATTCAAAAATAATTTGTCAGAAATATGTCGGCAGAAAAGGATAATAGTGACACTGAGAACTGGGCAGGCGGTCAGCATTAAACATGTACAAAGTCGTCACCCCAGATTAACGCCGTCCAAGGTATTACAAAACGTAGTCCAGGTAATGGATGTTTGTGTGAGTGTTTGCTTTTTATCAATCCCTTACGACCTGCAGAAAGGGAGCCCCCTTTGGCTTTAGCTATATTTATATGCATCGAGCCGATCTAGATTTGTTGCACAGACTTAATGATATGCTATTCAAATATCCACAAATAGGCGGTGACACTCTGCGAAAACATGACCAGTGTCAACAAGGCTGAGACTTCGTTAAGAATGCAATCAGGATTTTCATTTCATCAATGTGAATCGTTTTCGTCCGAATTATTTTATAGTTGAACTTTTCTAGCTGAAGGAAAAAAGAACATCAATATTCTATAGCTAGTAATGTAGTCTTTTCAAGGACTAGAGGAATTCTTTCATTGTTGATTAAGCCGAAATCTTGCATCTATATGAACTTTTTCGTCGCTTACGTCGTACAATGTAACGTAAAATAAGCTGGGTCAAGTAGAATGATGCCGAGTACCGTACATAAGTGCTACTCAATGAGCGCCACATTAGCCCTAATAAATCTAATCTTTCTTAGTTATCAGTCGGGGTGAAGCCTGTTTCTACCTGAAGGTTCGCAATGTACGTGCGGAGCGGAACCATTGTTTATAACAATCTTCTCGCGCATCATGTAATGCGCTATTTCGTATTTCATACAACATCAATTTTTCTATTAGCATCTCGTTTCACATCAGCGTTTTCCATCATCCTGCTCTGTTGTTGGCTATTCAAACCCAGTGTCATCGATTTCAGTCCGGCACACTATTACAGGGAACTAATCACACACCCGTATCATTTGCCAGCGAACTCGAACGCCGCCTTACCTAAAGTGCATGGGCTAGTTAGAGCCTGCCAAGTAGGACAAACGCTAAAGATTACATCATAGATTAGTATCGGATCCTAAATTTACGAAGTTGTACTGTTGCCCAAGGCGTACATATGTAATGGTTAACTTGTATTCGATTTCATTTCGTTTATTGCTAGCTGGCCTTTTCTATCGACCGCAAGCAAATCATATTCGATCCTCGATGGATGACATGGCAAGTGGTAATTGAAGATTTGTTACCGTCTAATAAAACAACGAACAGCGTATACGGCTAGTCGTGGGATATCTTCGAAAATTATTTTTGCCATCATCTAGCTACAGGAGCGATAGCCTGCTAAACCAAAACACAGAATTTATACACACATTAATGTCACATAGCCTAATACTTATCGTACCTTGGCAGGTTGTTGGCCATTAGCAGATTTGTTGAGCAACGCATTGCGAAGAAAGACACGAGCTTGGTAAGGGCCGAGATGTGCGGTGGATGGGGTTCCGAATTGCGGAACCTTCCAACCGAGATAAACGCCGAATGGAATCGGCCCCCGGAGTTACGAGATACTCTCGTCACTCGTCCCTTCACGTCGGAACTAACAGATCGTCAAATTTTTACTTCTCAAGTAAAACTCTGCACGCCGACAGTAAATATATGCACAGTTGTCCATGAGCGATTCATGGACAATTAGACAACACGCCAATGTCCGTCACCGTTTGTCTACGAAGAACTCAATGTAGCGCAATTAACATTAGGAACTCACCGCTTTCAGGAGACTTATTAATAATAAGATTAAATAAAATTGATGCAACACATGGAGTTGCGAAGTACTAGTCAGAAACCTAAGAACAATGGCAGTAGAATACGTATATATAGTTTTTTTTTTTCACATAGACACTGTCAAAAGCCTAATCGCCAAGATCTTTCCCGTAAATATTATTATTACCATTATAATGTCGGGTTAAAATTATTTTTGATCATTACACCAAGAGACTAAACTCTTTACTCCATTCCATTCTTGTACTACCCCAGCCTGTAAGTTCGACTCTATACAGAGACACCACCGTTAAGGGGTATGGGATAAACTCTGACCGAGTTCGGCCAGTCATGGGGGCTCGCGCGAATGAAGTCATACGCGCGTCGAGAAGCGCAGAAAGAATTCAGCGAAGGTGCTTATGAACCACTTCCGGTGCTATTTCCTGACTACGACATCATCATCGCCTTCTTCCTCGTCACACTGACATGGCGCTGACTGCCGTCGCTGTCGTTATTATTGTAGTAGAGCGGGCAGATTTAAACGCTTCAGTGGACTTCGTGCAATGACACCGTGCCTAGAGCACTCAGCGCTTGTCTCATTGGCATGACGATGTAATCGGTGTTCCCATTTGGGACCGTCGAGGCAATCGAGCGGACTTTTTTCTTGAATGTTTGATCGATACTTTCTTGCTGCTACGTAATGTTGAATATCGGTGCCTTCTAAAGACGGTGTCGGCCATATCTATGACAGACAAAAAGGGGACGGGACAGCATTTACAACTGCCCTAGCGTTCGATGTAGCTACTCGGCAAGCCTGACTTTTCCGCAATTACTGAAATGTCATAGGAATGAAATGAATACGAAATTTGAAGTCTCTATATATTTTGGTCTTCAAGCCAACAGAACAGCCACTTGTTGACTGACCCAACGACATCAATGTTTCAATATTAACGACGAATTGATATCGAATATATTTTAAGAGATCTTTTGACGATTGTCTAACTTAAACATGAAATCATTTTATGTTGTTACATATTATTATATTACCATTGGCCTACTTCTTTTTTTTTTTTTTACTATTTAGACTCTTGTACGCTGTGTATTGTTTTTGTCTTTTTGTTATTGATTACTCTTCTTACAAGCGTTTATCACGCTGTTATTTCTATTATCCTCTTAGTTCGGTATCTCGAAGAACCTTCAAGCAATACTTATATTTGAGCTACTATAGCAAGTGTGTGTTTATAATATTGACTGCTAAAAAAACAGGCCATTCAAGCCAGAGGACTCAGTCAGTAGTACCCTTGTGCTCATAATATGATACCCATAATTCATGGGTGGAAAATTATTAATCTCCAATCCTTCTCAGCCTCCTAAGTGCAGTCACGCGTAGCGGTGTTCACAACCAGTCTGGCGGATCAGCTTAACTGAACTGTTCCACTGCATTTTCTATCCTTCCTTTTCCTTCAGGCCCACTGTCTTCGTGTATATCTTTAGTAGTTGAGCAAATCCCCGCACCTCCCGTTCATACATAAATACTAGAACACAGACGAGCGAACCTGCCACTCCTCGGCTCTTTTTTTAAATTGTTGATGTTTTTATGGAGGCTTACGAGTGGCAGCCTTTTATTTAGTAGCCTAGTCAAGGTACACTCGTAGAGACGAGGTTGCGCATTACGTAAAATGGTTCTGGTTTTTCAGTTTACTTCTAGGAAACATCAACATTTCTAGTTGAGTACTACTCACCAAGAAGCGCTCGCCGGTATCTAACATGTGTACACGGCCACTCAGTGACAACCTGAATTTATCGGCGCTCCGATATGCCTATGTTCAGATCTCGAGGTTGACCGCATCGTATCATTTATTTATCATACGGCCATATCTAGAGTTGAGCTGGCAAAGTCGGACCCTGAGCGTGATAAGAAAGAGACATACAGAAAGAAACGAACTCGAAGCCTCGATACTATTTGGAGTGGGGTAATGTCGAATAGATACCCCTGTCTAGAGTACTAGCCGATGAGGGTAAGCAGCTTCAAAAGTGTACCGCTTAACGTTCGCTGTTGTAACAGCAGCGGAGTGACTCATAAGTAGAAGAATCACCTTTTCTCCCCGTTCAGATCTGTCCGTTGGTCGCTAATCCCAATTGGCAGCTTAGATATTGCTGGCTACTATGCAAACGTCTTTTAATCCATTTTAATTCGAGAGCAGGCTCAACACGCTCGGCTCCTACTGCGGTTCGCTGAGCACGAGATGGTTTCATGTACAGTTTGGCCGGATGCCTTATTACCTTATCCGGGAATGGCGGTGAGCGATGCTCAGGTCTCAAACAGCGCTGTCGGACTAACAAGGGCGCGACAGAAAACCAAAGTATACCAGAAAACACGGGACCAATAGTGGGATGCCTGCTACAGTCGGCAGCACTGCCTGGGGCGACGTTTGCTTTGAAGAGGGTTGGATTGGCCCCTTGCGGAAACGAAGTGCGGCATCGGTGCAGCGCCTTAAAGGCGCTGAAAAACTGGAGACTGACTTTAGTAACTTGAAAGCACTTAACCCTAAAACAGGTTCATATGTATGCGCTTGGGTGTAGGTAGAAAGCAAAAAAGTAAGTTGTTTGTTTGATAGTTATTTTTCTTTACTTACCATTGAAATCGTTTGTTTTAGAAGAATGCTAGTTTTAAAGCTCTACCATATTCAAAGGGCTAACTAGTTTTTCGACGCAGATTGCTATTGTATTTCTAAATGTACATCGAGTCCAAATGTCGAAGCGTTACAATAACTAATAATTAATTTGGCTTGGTTGAGCTCGATATTATTTATTGGAGGTTATGCCCAAGACATCATCATATTTCTGTAAAATATTTCTGATATTCACATTATTATAATAATATATTTTCTTATATTTCTTCATAAAAATTCTACTTTATGATAATAATAATAATAATGCCAACAAAGATGACTTAAGAGCGTTTAAGCTATCGGTAATTATACGCTGACGGAAATTCCCTCCCTCCGCTATTATCATTAACGGGGACCTTTCTCGACTTAGGAGCATCAAAACATTGTGAATACTGAAGCTCACTTCTTCATACAGACGCTTGCCTGAGCCCCAAAGGCTACGCAGATCTGTGGGACTCCCATTAACTGCTGCTTCTATCACTAAAGTTTTTGTTGGTTGCTGTTATTATTATTGTTATTATTATCATCATCATTGTTATGTTTGTTTTTGACGTTGTCCGTTGTATACTTTTGTTAGCGTGCTGTTTATAGCTATCTTACTAAAGAGCGAGAATCCTCGGTCACGGAGCGCCGACGCAATCGGCAGCGTCAGAAAATGGCAGAAGCAAACACAGACCGTAAAAGAAAGTCACTACGTAGCCGGAGAACAATAAGCGCTCCTTTTCACAGCTCTGTTCTAATAGTAACCGGTTGCTATTTATGGGAAAAGAATAAAGGACGTCCATGTAACAGGGTTAACAGTGTTGAAACGCGTATGCCGTCCAGAACGTGTGAGTAAGTTCGCTCGATTTTATTCTGCAGACACTTGCTGGTCTAGGCGAACTTTTTATGGAGTCGTAATGTTATAATTCAACTTAGAATTATGCACTTCCTTGAATGGATCGTTATTATTATCACCATGGCATTGGTTCATGATGTTATTACTATGGACGAAATGAAGACACTGTTTTGTACGAGTATCTTATCTCTTGTTAAGATGATCGGTCGTCAGCGATCGTTGCGTTTCATTTAGTATGGTACATTATTCATGGACTTTGATGTGTTCACTGTTGACTGTATCAGGGGAGAAATGGATAAAGTATTTTTCACAGAGAAGCATTAATGAAAATGTAACATTAATATCCTTAGTAAATAGTATTGAAGTTTTAAGAGTGGCTTGAAACAAAATTCATAATTAGTCAAATCAAAAAAAAAAAAAAGACAAAAACAAAATCGACTATCACCGCAATTCATAGTCTTTCCAACGCTTGCGAGATATGCAGTTACGATCCATTTGATATCGCTAACTGTGTGAAGTATCAATTTGTATCAATAAAACTTATCGAGGAACGTGAAAACCGGTGAAGTCCTAAATGGTTTTCCATGCTGTCAAACTACCTCAAAAATGTTACAATACTGTACTAGAAAAATCTTTTTTTATGGGAACCGTTCAGATGACAAGCTTCTGTCAGTATTTCATTATAAGCACCTTTTTTTTTTTTTAGCAGCCCATGTACGTATAGCACTTTTCGCCCAATTACCGACTGTCACAACAGCATCATCTGATTTCTGGGTTTCAACATCTGGTTTCTGGGTGCCGCTGTAGAATCTAACAAGAGTAGTTACCTGCTTAGGAACGCTCCTCTCAAATATGTGGAAATACGAATTTTCTGTAGCTGTGATTCAGTATTTACACGAACATCCTAGCGACAATGGTGCCGTTAATGGAATAATCCATTCTAAACTTGAACCAATACAACGGCCAAGCCTGGGCACAAATACAACATTCATGCAGAAGCACAATGGTTAGTTAAGCTGTTTCGGGTTATTCAAGGAATAGGAAACATCAACGTAATTATTTGTTCTCCGAGGTGTTTTCACTTTTTTCACAGTACAAGGTCTTTGTATCCCCGAACGCCTCTCCGAGTATAGTGCTGGGTCTCAGTACCTGTTTCAGGGTCGGCAAAGTCCTAAAAAACTGTTTACGATATAGTACTTATTTCATTGAGCTATTTTAACATGAGCCTTTGAACGGACAAAATGTCGGAACTAATTATTTGTTTAGTAAACAGCTTTAGAAATGTTTGCGTGAATTCTACAAGATATCGTACGTTAGAATGATAATACACAGTATCAATTGTGCAATGGTGGTTGTTATGCATTTGGCTTTCCTACAGTAAAGAAAAGTACTGGTGGGCAAAGTAATCAGGTTAAATTTAGACAATCATTTCAATTCAGCAAATAATATTTGCCCCGTACCGTAATGTATGGGGCGTTTAGCTCGACGACATCTAATTTTCCATCAGTCGAGTAGCTACGTTCGATCCTAATCACAGCGTGGCTATTACAGGATAGGGAAATGTGTGCCCGCGCATCTAGCTATGGGTATGAGGTTGTACACTGCTCACTGGACACTTCGTACACCTCCAATAAAGTTATCGTATCACCAGCCCCTAGAGATAGCTGCTTCGCTTGAATCTATCGTGAAATGAAGCCTCCCAAGTTTACATCCTCCAGGGTTCTTTTCTTGTGGTTGGAGATTAATGCCCCAATAAAATGTAGCTTATCTTCTGTACTCTGTCACTGCTTTCCGTAATGTTCTTCGAATCTTCTATTATCTGAACTAGAAATTGAGAGCGCACTATATCTCTAGCGCACATTAAGCGAAACACCCGCAAAAGCGGCCGCCATAAGCTGGTACGTCAGTGCAGTGCCGTTGCCATCGAGACGCTAGCCTTACTAAATTTATTCCGCTTGTGGTACCAACAATAACAGTGTTGTCGGCTTCGTAGGGCGTCTGCTAATCTGGAAAATTCACGGTTACGAGCCCACTCATTGTTATTTGCACGTTAGAAACCGATGTGCCGGTGTTTTTTATTTGGAAAGCTAATTATCTAGATAATCATAGCAGGTACAATACACAATAGTTACCAATAGTATATTAAACGTAGTATATATACTAAACACCAATTCATTTAATATATATCAATTGTGATCTTGGAGGTTACACGCTGTTGACGTACATAAAAAAAAGACGTAAAACTGACGTAAGTAGTTAAAAAAACACATACATGCTTAAAAAGCAAAACCTGTAGCTTCCATTGTAGAGTGCAGTAATAGAATATGTTGGTATCCGCAACACTATGTTAAAGGAAGTAATGTTCTTTTAAGAACAAACACAAAAACCAAGCTTGGAGAGATGAGACACAAACTTCCTCTGAAATTCTGGCATCTGGTGCTCGTAGGAATCTTTCATCCAAATGGCGCCCGACAATTCGAATCGTGTAGCTATACTAGACTTGAGGTTTTTTTTTTTTAGACAAACAGTTCAAACAAACGAAATTGTGTAGCATGGCACGCTGTTGATCTGTAGAATATGGTAGAAGAAAACGGTGGAAGTCTTATTTTTACGGCTACTTGGGTAGTTTTTACCCAATTTGACATTTTTACTATCATTTTACTGTTTCTCCATTTTAATATACGATATTACGCAATTGTGCTCATTTTAGCGGCAAGACGTAAAGTATTAAATGTTTAGAGTTCTTCTCGTCCAGCATCACCGGTAGGGATTCCATTAGGCGGGTAGCCCTGAATACAAAACGTAGTGCGCTCAAGCTCAGATTCGAACCTATAGTATCGAATGTAGTATCTAGTTTACTAGGCAAACACGTTACCTACCGCGTTATCGCAACGTCTGACTGTAACACAGGCACTAAACCGTTCATTGCAAACTGTCTGTAGCTTTGCTCTCTTCCACTCTGACGCATACTCCGGGATCTTATTCCCTTGATTTGGTCCAGCGTATCCCCTACTTCTGCTCTTTTACTCCGTTCAATTCTTATGAGCAGTGGCAGCAGCAGCAGCAGCTGACCTGGCCTGTACAGCGTGAGGCGAAGGCTAGTAGGCACTACGCTGGTGCAAAAATAGCTGATTACCGACCTTGCTAAACCTTTTTACCGTCGGCTACCTGAGACCTCGAACACCTCGCATTACCGCTTCTTAATACTCTAACAGTCTCCACTACGTCCTCCAACAGACCATAGTGAGCGTAAGGTAGCAAGTCACTCCTAGGGTCTCGAGCCTTCGTGCGTTCTGCACGTTACGCCGTTACCATAAAAACCTTTTGTCTGTTCTGCTGCTTGTCTGGCTATGCAATTACTGGAGTCGATGGACCTGAGCTCCAATCTTGATGGGGGAGACGATTTTTAGACCACCCACAATAACCTAGATGCAAGTTTGCTTCCCCAGCGGCCACCAGTGAACTAGAAACTCTAAGCCTAACTTAGGCGTTTCACTAACGGGAGGATACAACAACCATGGCAGACGTTGATACAAAGTTCGCGTTCGCAAGCTATATTATGCCTGGGAAAGAATATGTAGATGCATTCCATGTCCATGTCTACAGGCAGAGATCTGTCGGGTGCAAATTAGGACAAAATTGTAGCAAGCGTTTTTTTTTTTGTATGGATATCTATCAGCATGTACTTACAAGAATGTCAACACATTAATTTGCACTTTAGAGTGACTTGGATATCTTAGAATGGCTCTTATCTATAACAAACAAGCGTTACATTAGGAAAAATGTGCTACGGACACAGAAGCCTAAAAGCTAGTGTAACCAAAAGCTAGTTTTTTTTTTTAAATCATATCGTCGATAATTATGCTTTTGTTCAAATTTTCAAGTAATTATTCAAGGTTTAATAACACGAGTAATACTTTGTATCTGTATAATATCTAAAGGCAGCGCCACCAACAAATCAATGACCTAGTATTATTTTTAACCCGGTAGATGGGTTCGTAATCAACTAAATAATATTAAAAAATACCTTTTAGTAAATGTATCTATTTATTTTACAAAAGAAAGAGCCTGGAGTGGACAAGTTTATTCCGCAAAAAGTCAAACAGCGCGAGGATGTCGTTCGGAAGTAGCTAGGTAGGAAATGGCTTGCCAACATTATTTATAACGGTTTCCGAATAATCTGCATTTAACCTTACTATTTGCACACTTACGAGGTGGGCACATATGATATAACTGGTTTATGCAAACAAACCTTATACACCAACAATTAAATAAATGCAATATAACTACGTAGCTTTATTCATTACTGTACAATTAAAGATACAAGTTCCTTCAGTTTTCTTATAAAGATATTGCGTTGTCAATCGTGTTCAAGTTCGAGGGAAACTTTTTAGACTGCATCGACTAGAACCTATGCCCTCAACGGGAATTATGTCACGTTAACCGTCAGTATTTCACAATACAACAGTCAACTAAAGCCCGTTTGACTTTACTAGGACCAGCTTGTCACACTGGGTCGGACACAAGGTCTGTCCGCGTTCGGCATTTAGTAGCAGTGCCTTAGCCTATACCGCTTCATTTCCGGCGACATCTAGCTTACTTCGATATTAGGCTGATTGTACATACCGAACCGAGTTGTAAGCGAAAGACGTTTGTCCACTACATATTGAATATATATATCCATGTCCAGTACTTGACAGTACCGAGTGGCGACTAAGCGTCTCGGAAAACTGCAGTCCGGAATCGGAACAAGACTCAAGCAATCTGCTAATGCTTACACGTTCCTCGCGCGCCTAGGCGTCCTGCCAACGACCGGAAACGGAAACCAGCCAGGCGTCCGCTCGTCTGTCCATCTGTCTGCCCAACACAGCCGGGGAGACATCGTTGGCTCAGAGTTCCGGACGTAACTACATACGCCAGTGTTGAAAGCCGGTGCTAGGTGGGTGGGTGGATAAATTTAAACATTTTTGTGGTTGACATCATTGAATTCCTCGTTTATTCGTGCTTCGTTTTATGTTAGCTGAGAAGCGTATAGTGCTGGTCTTGCCAGATAGTCGCAGTTACGGGACCGGGTTCGGCTCTTCCCACTCCATCTCCTGGTGGTCACCACTGGTCTGTACTAGCGCAGAGTGCAACTGCCGCTTGAAGTACAAATCCAGATGCACTCACACACGTAAAGTGACACGCTGACTGACGAATGGCGTGGCAAGCGCAAAAAGGCTCGTTGGACGGGACGACAACAGGAAATGTCACTTCTGGAAAAAAAAAGAGAAGGAAGACTCTCTACAAGTCAGAGAAGGGCAGGACAGGGCGGGAAAGGTGGACAGGTTATGCCCACAGATCAGCTGGGCAACTATCGAAGCTAAGGGAATAACATGCTCAGCTCAAGTCTGGTCCTTGAGAGTGGCATAGCCAATGGTGGAAAAAGTGTTCGCATGCAGCGAAAATAAGCAAACATTTTCTAGGGACCTTCATGTTATTTATCATAACCTGGACATGTTATACTTTACGGAAGCTGTGTCGGCTCTATAGTAGTATCAATAATTCAACGTGTCGCGTTGTTTTCGCGTAGGGCGGTTGCGATTCAGAAGTATACTACAAGAGCGCTGTAGTAGGGGAATCCCAAAGGAGGAGGATATGGGGCATTTTTAGGTTTAGGCACAGACTCCTGCTTTGCCTCTGTAGATGGTTGTGTAGGTTTCAAGGTGTATCTGGCTGTATATGGACCCTCGAACTGTGGGGGGATTTCGAGACGTGCACGGAATCGACATCGACCTCACTCAATCGCGAATTCGAGCGATGAAGAAGACTCAACAGCGCCCAGTCGCTGGAGCGCAATGCCGGTAGATGGGGTCAGGTTGAGCCGTCGCAATGAAATGAACGTCCCACAGTCAGTAGAACGAAGCAATGATGAACCTTGAATTTTGTTAAAACACACATCTATTGAATGTTGTTATTTGACTTTTGTGGAAAAGAAAGAGTACATATTGATTTAATTATCCGAAAGTGATTCTATAAAAAAAAAAAAAAAACTCCATGTAATCGAAAACGAATATAAATTAAAATCAACATTTCTCGATTTTTTTAGAGTTTTTTAGAGAGTTTTTTTTAGAGTAAAAAACCGTCACTGCGGTACATTCTCCGTTAAATGACGCATTGGATAAATGCTATCCATTCGAGTGTACTTATTGATGAACAAACAATTTTTAGAAAATGGGCACAAAATTTTCGTAACGCTTCTTACCTGTTTCGCGGAGATTCGGTGCAATTCCTGACTTGGGTCTACGAATCACTCTGATTTGTTTTTTCAATTGCATTAACATGAACAACAACAACAATAACGCTACGGTTTCGGATTCGTATCTGTGCTTCGCTGGTTATTACACCTAGCGCGATCCGAAAGAAAGATAGTGGTCATTGCAAAGTTCTGGCAAACCTGAGCCGGCTCCGCTAATCGATTTCGATTCTCATTTCGCTATCGGCAAAAAAAAAACACGAAAGGATAGCGAAAAACGTAGGGAAGCTATAACGTTGCCTCTGGGATCTATGGGAAAGGGAATAATGGAGCGATGTGCCTTCTGGTGCCGTTGACGGGAACTTTTCTGATTTGAGTTGGCTTCGTTTGTTCAATTTGTTTTTTTTTAAATCCTCGTCGGATGGCCAACTCTGTCAGGCGTTGCTTTTGTGGATGAAATAGAGGCGCGATGGTTACGTTTTGTACGGAAGCGGCTTACGCCTCTCTAATTTCTCTTGAGCTCCACACACTGCCCATCTACAATACTCGATCGTCGTCGTCGGCGGAATTCAGAAGTTAAATTACTTTTGTTAATAGCGTGCTAGATAGGTAATAGAAGTGCTAGTGACTGTAAAGCTCGGTAATCAGTGGGGTCGTTCGCAGGATAGAGTGCGGCTGGCTACGGCCTCTGGACGTCCTTTACAAAAGAGACAGCACTAACAGCTGCGAAAAGCCAAACGTATCCGGGCACGACCAGTGTAGCTAGGATTCGAAGCGGTGAAAGTGATAGCAAATCATACAAAGAACGAGAGGAACGATCGCCAGAAGCAGAACGGGAGAAAACAAAGCAAGAGAAGATCCACGATGTCGGTAGGTAGTCGAAAGACAACGACGGCCTTAAGCTGACCTCGATATTGTCTCCTTGTGATGTTAGCATCTGGCCATGCAGAAATCAATGTGTGCTTATAGCTTTAAACTAACTCGCTGCTTTTTTGTGTGACCCAAGTGTGTACATAGTCGGGAGCCGCTCCATGTCACACTCGGAGTAATTCGTCTATTAGGGGAATGACAGCACACGAGAGCAGTAAGAACGAAAACCAGCGCAGAGTTTTAGCTCGCCTATAGGGTTCTTTGCTCACGGAAAGTTACTGGCACATTCAGTTGCTGACTGAGTTATTTGAAGGGAGTTAGTTTTATCAATTCAACATTTGAATAGCTACGTGCTACAAAGTATCGAATTAGTTACTGAAGAGACGATATTGAACTAGACGATTGCGCGGGCTGTAAAAGTCCCTTAGTATAATATATATATATAACTGGCGGCAGCTGTATGAGAACGATTGTCGCACATCCTACCATAACTGTTTCTCCTCCGCCGGATGCGTGAAGTTACGAATCGGACTAACTTAGCAGAGGATGCAACAGCAAATAATCGGAATATTAGGCGAACCGGATTAATAAACATAGAGAAAGTAATGGCGAAACGACGCCGATTTAACGAAGGAGACTATAGACACCATTGTCCTGCCTAACGGTCATATGCCAGTACACTCATAGAACCGCAGAGCCACTCGGAAATAGCTACTGATTGAATTCGGTAAGGCGTGTTAAAGGGCATGTCCTCTTCATTCATTAGTAGATTAAATTTCATTAGAATTGAATAAAATAGACGGTTGTTTTCGTTTCCGTTCTGTTGTCACGTCGCTTCTCTAGAAATAAGCAGCTAGAAAGTTGCGATTAAAGAATTGTCGTATTTAAGATCATGACCACAGAATCGTCTTGATTTTTTCAGCGAACATCAGTACTTAGCGACATGTTACAGAGTCGATAATGCTCCAACTGATATACCAAGCAAAATTTTCGGTAATTAGACCACTTGATAGAAAACTCTCATACAACTGTGGTCGTATTTGATGACCAGAAATGTGGCTGTGTGAACATCCTGCTACGTTGTCATTGTTAATCTAGTTGATCTTTTGACAAGGTTTCAAACCGTTTCTACATCAATACCCCAGAGGGTGTATACGATTAGATATTCACGATGTGGCGTTCGCGAAACACGACGGGGACTAATCCGAATACATTATAGCCATGTAGAATATTGATGTTGCCAGGTAGCGTCGTTTCATTACGTTTGATCAGAACGAATAGATTATTCAGCTTATGTAGTATAATCGAGTGTCACATATTTGGCGCTTTCACGCCAGGTCACGATCAGATCTTCACCCGATAGCGCCTGATACAGGTGAGACCCTGAAACAAGCCGACTGACTACTCCAGTCACCAGCCATTATGGGGCAGATACACTAAAAAATAGAACAGCGGCTGTTAACGACATTACAATGGTAATACTCTAAATTCATTCCAAATAAAAATTAAATCTACACGGAAATTTCCGGTGTATCAGGATTTCCGAAGGCCACGCAGTGACTGATATTGTTTCCGAAACACGTTTCCGACCTGCGTAACAACCAGCAGAACTGTAAAAGTTCTTCTGGTTGCTACGCTTCTGGTCTGCTATAAGCAGTTCCACTCGCGTTAATCGAACAGCTACATGAGAATGCGCTCAATCTCTAGAACCAACACAAACTGATCCAAACTATTTTAACTAGATTTAATGACGTCTGGCACCATAGACTTTCCCCAGAATTTTAATGACTTCTTAGGCGTGCTAGTGGATCCTGCCGATACTGGTAGCCAATCGAGTAAACCTACAGAAGGAACGACGGTTTCTTCAAGGGACGTACATTGCCATCGTAGTCAGTCAAAACAATGTTATGTGGACATGGCATAGGAAGAGCGAGCATGACCACGACACATCTTAGCACATGTTCAGGCGAGAAAAATCCACCTGGCTAAGCCGGCAGACCTCCATCTGTCTGCTCTTTGTAAGTCTGAGTACGGGTTTCAGTGTCGGTGCGTCCGAGTGGGCTAGAACTTGATGATTGCCGGTTTCTCGTGTACGGCCCGCGCCCACGTTTGCTTGGCCGTTCGTGTGCGTCGATCAAGTGGGTTCGGTTACGAAGTGCGAAGTGGTGTCGTGCTGGGTTCCCATTCCTCAAAGCGGCCGGCGGAGCTTTCTCAGATGTCGTCACCACAGCCGGTGCTGCCTGTTCTTCGTCGTTTTCTTACATTTCGTCTATGTTCTTTCCCCATTCAGTTCAGGCCTCTTCATACTGGCATTGACTGTGGGTGAGCTGTCTGCTGTACTACTGAGGAACATAAGCCGTGCACTGCGAGAAGACCTATCTGTGTCTCGGAGGAAAGTCGTCTGGGTGAGGTGATAGCCCTCATTTAGGATGTACCCACATCGCCCGTCTGCCGGCTAGCCATCCCGACTTGCCTTTAGTCTACGACGATCAACACTCCTACTGCTATCACTACTACTACTACTACTGGCAGAACTGCTCATCTTTTGCCAGATGTCCATCAGGCCCACCGGCCTTACTGAATTTGCTCCCTCCACCTTCCCATTTTCTACTCTCAGTCTCAACGCCGACTTAGTGCCTACCAACCGCCAGCCAGCTTGCCCCTGTCCCCCTCTGCCTTTCTACGTCTCTGGTATAGCTGTACCGCAGGCCGCCACAAAGTGAAGTCCCTCGCCACCCTGCTTCCTCTTTTCCAGCCCTTGAGAATCCATGGAAGAACTTACGCCTGCCTGTTGGCTGCAGTAGACGCTCAACTCAACGTTCATAAAGTCTAATTCAATAGCCGCGGGGGAAAAGAACATCTTGGGACGCTGCTCAGTCTGACGCACGGCAACGAGTTCTTTTCGTTGTTCCAAGCTGACTTGCTTTCAGCCGCTGCTGTTATCACGAAGACATCTTTTACTGCTGGTTGCTTGTCATCTCAATTTTCAAAGAAAAAAAAAAGGTGTAGCCAATAAAACCTTGGGGGTGCGTTTATTTCAAGAAGTGAGCGCTGGAAGTCAACTGAATCAGAGATGACCACGGTCAACACCACAACATAGTAATGACAATGATCATGGCGCTCATCAACCGCTGACCATCCACCGACAGCTGGCGGCAGATAGCGAGAACTGAATGATGAGACACCGAAGCTATGAAGCTACATCACGCGACACAGTAGATTTTTCTCGGTATTGAAGAAAAGATGTACGATAATTGGTTGAATGATTGACCAAAGTAGTTCTTAAAATCTTGCATTTAATGCGTAACGCATCTATGCAAGTCTGATAAAATTAAGCCGATTGCAAAGCTATCGTGCACCATATAGACTGTGAGTACTGATAAGCCAGGAAATTTATAGAATTAAAGCAAAAACAATCAATGAAATCTCATTTGGGAAATTATCCTGTGATATAGTCGCAGTCAACTACAAGGCGAAATAAGCGCTACATCTCTTCCAGTGAACCTACTGCATATGCCACTTGCTTACTGCAGCTTAGCTTAAGTGCTTCATGGTAGTTTGCTTTGGGACCATAAACGAATCATGTCAATACGGTCAGACACCGCCGCCGACGCCGCCTCTACAGCTGTCTCCTGAGCTCAACCGGACTGACCACTTTATTTGTTAAAACGTATTAAGAGATCCTTTCGATTTCACCAGAAGTGTTAACCCCTCAATCAAATTTATCTGTCTATATGTGTAAACGTTCACACATAGATAACACAGATGCAGTATATTGCCAGGATATGACGACCGCAAAGGAAAATTATAGGCGTGTCTGACTCAGCGCCAATTTGACGCTATTTCACGTTTCCACAAATGGGCCTAGTTTCCCATGTGGGAGACATGGTAATAATAATAGTTATACGCCTGCATAGTCAAATAATGCGTAAAAGGTACCATTTCGAGCGTGCCTGCAACTATCCTTCTGTGGCCCCGTGCTGACAGGCCCGACGATTGCGGTGAACTAATCTCTACGTACGCCCCCGAGATCGCCATACAGCCAGTCAGCCATACGCGTGTATGCATGCATACGATAGCTGAAAAGAGGGGTGCCATATTTCGTTTCTGGCCGACCTATACTTAGTAAAGCTTACCTTTGCTACCATTCTGCTCAAATGTGATACAGCATATTATGCTATATCATTGCTATTATTAGCCTGAAAAGGTTTTTTTTTGAACGAACAAGCTTCTTCATGATAAATTAGTCTCTCTTTCTAGTTTCGTCCTTATTATAAGAAATATGACTACTTACATTGCTGCTTCGAGCCCCGCCAATTTTGAGATATCACATGATAGATACGGCAAACTAAAAAAAACTTTTTTTCTCTGAAAAAACTGAGAAAATGAATAGTAAAAATTGGTATTTTTTTTTTCCACCAATTTATTGTGCCAAGAACAAAACCAAAATCAATCAAGCATAACGGTGGATTAAAAGCAGTCGTAACCACCCTGTGAAGCGTACATGCCAATCATTGGTAACCTGAATATACCACAGGGGCTATGATCTCATGTGGATTTTCTTAGAGCTTTAGAGATAGGCAAAATAGCAAAGGAAGATGTACGAAATACTGATTTTGAACCTTTATTTAATAATATCCATCTTCCATTTAAATTGCGTCGTCGACACAAACTAACACAGAATATATGATAAACAGTAAAATAAATAGAAGTACGGAAAACCCCTTGTGTCACGTACAGGATGAACGCATATTCGGGCGAAACGTTATTAGATACTTCATGCTTTCTCACGTTTTTTGAATGATTTGACAATGGCTATAAAGGCACTGGCGAATTGCTGGCACTGCATACTCTACCAAAAAGCTCTTCCAACACAACAACACCCCCACCACTACAGTTTAAATGTTCCCGCTCGCGATTATGTTATGACCGTATGTCGTATACTTAAATCATAGCCCTTAAATCACACCTTTATATACATATTAGATTTCCATAGCTCACCATCATATTTTTACGTATACCGATTCATCCTCCTTGTGAGGTACGACGGGTGGCGGGCCATGCTTCGTTTACCTCACCACTACCTCTAATTTCATGATTATGATGAATGGTGATGGAACACAGTTTTGCTGGCTTTCATTAGTGTGACGACCAGTAACAATTCTTGATCATAAGGCCCCTTCCCTCGCGCCTTGTTCTTTAACGTGAGTTTATTTCGTGGGGGTCTATCAGTGTGATTGAACAACTGGGCGAACTCTATTCGAACGGGCATATATGTGATAACAGCTCTATTGGACGCAGGCGCGGCTACGCGTCATAACCTCGCAATAGCGTCTATTACAGAGGGATGCTGTTACATCAACCACTACGAGGAAGTGTATAATTTCTCCCCTTGCTAACTATTCTGATATCTGCTATTGCCCAAAAGCCTATAGCGATCTTACCCTTACCCTGATCCAAAACTTGGTCGACACACATCGTATAGGAACACGTACTTCATTCTAACATTCCCTTCTATTAGATTATTAGAACGTTAGATATTATAATATGCAAATTATTAGTTAATCAAAATGAGATCCTGCATTAGATTATAAGACTGTATATTATTATTATTATTGGTTTAAAGCAATAGCACGGCAGAATGCGACCGGAACAATTTTCATAGCAGAAAAAAAACTTTACTTCGCAATTTTTTTAAAAAGGTAAATTTATTTCTTTATTAAATATGCTAAATAGAACTTTCTTAGCGTCGACTTTCGAAATCGCGCTTTTACTAAGTAATATTTCGACGCAAAGATGCAGAAATCATATTAGAACATAGAACACAGAAAACGTAGTATTACATGTGTGATTGAAGCGTACGTATAAAAATGTACTTTCTAATATTAAAAAAAAAAAAAAAAAAAACTCCCAGCCGTCATTTCATCTGGAATCTAGTTTTTTTTTTTTCTATTTGTATGTGTTCTTCTGCCATTACATTTGCAAACACAGATTCTGGGAATCATCTTTGCTTTGATATGCTCGAGGATTTGCCGTCTTAGAAATAATTGTCGAGGCACGCCTGACCGAGCTTAGCTAAGTTTTCTTTAACAGATCTATGAAACGGCATAGGAGCCATACAAACCATTCATAACATTTTTTGTTTTGTTTATATTGATTATTCCTAGCAATCATTTTCTTGCACGCTTGTTCTTTTCATGGCTACTATGGGAACGCACCTAGAAAGACAATCAGGCTTAACCGTGTTGTTTGGTCTGTTCTTTGTATAGGCAAACTTGACAAATAACAAATATATAGGCTGAGTTGTTAGTAATATATTTCGACCGCTTAACGAGCCATCCTGCAAACTGACGAGTCCGATAGGCAATGAATTTTACTCCAATGAATGAGAATTACTGGAAAATTCAACGGCCACCATCACCATGTTGAAACGTAGAGGGGCATCTACAATGACCCGGATCGGTGAACCGGCCGAACGGTTGTTAGCAAACAAGATCACACAGACGTAGTAGGCTATCACTCAGATCAACTTTTATTGGTATTATAGATATATTCAATGACGTCTGAAATGCAAGGGCTAGTTACAGCGACCTAATCGTAGTGTAAAAGGAAAATTTCTTTTTGATAAATTTCAGCCACTTATATGTCTTATATATTTATCACTTATATATTACATAGAAACTTCTAAAGAAAAGTTGTATTTGCTAGAATCTGATCATGTGTTTGCGGTACTGAAACAACGAACAACAGAATTTCTACTTTACAAACAATAAACAAATCAAAATTAACCAACATTTGACTGTAAACCTGCCAGCTTCTTCAGCAGACGAAGACGTAGTTTACGTGAAACTAATGTTTGCCCCAGTGCCATAAAGCAAACGATACAGCTCCCTAGAATCTCTCTAGAAACTTGGGAACTTACGATAGGCCAATGCTCTTAGACTAACTTGCTTAGTTTCTGCAATCGCCGCAATGTCCTAGCCAAGGGCATAAATCACTTTAGCAAATGGAAAAACCATGTGAGTAAACAAGCTCTTTAGGAGTTTGGCACAAACGTTCTTAACATTTGTCGAAAGCCTCTATACCTACTGTGATGTGCTTTCAGGCACATTGAAGGTTAGAGCACTGTGACACGCTCAATCTAACTTCATTCGATGTTAGTTTATTAATTTGGGCATTTATTATATTATATAGAATGAGGCTCTAAAGGTTTTTGCAAACCGTCTGCTTACACTACTAGGTTAGCAAATTCACGCGGGAAATTCGAAGAGTTAGAATTTACGGATCCACTACCTATATATGATCATTTTATCCATATGCTGATATAAGAAGTAGTGACTGGTTAGTAATATGTCAAATAGCTAATGGACTTGTGTACGACTAATGTTGTTTGCAACACGTTCCTAACCTGTCTTATTCAGATCCCTAACTATTCTATTTGGTTACTTTTTGCTACTATCTGACGCCAGAATTTCGTACGTGTTACTATAGTTCCTATACTTTAAACGCTTAGTATAAATAAAACACATAGCAGGAATTATTATTTGTCAAACATTATGTGTCTGTCTTCGCGCGAGGAACACTAACAACCACCTAAATGGTAAACATTTTTTAATTAACAGAAGCTTTGGCAGACAACAAATAGCTGACCTCTCGTGTGTATTGGGACTGTAAATATAATGTGCACATTTAGTCACCATACATTTTTTCCTATGAGCAGCTCTATTTCATGACGACATACTGGCTCTTTCTGTTATTAGAACAGACGGTTATGCAGGGTTTCACGATTTGGCGGTATTATAGTCACCTAGTATTCCACCCACTATAATTTGCCTAACGCTTGGGAGCACACAAGTTTGAGATGCACTAGCTCCTTCTCTTAACCGTGGCCTGCTGATGCCGCAAAGCTCCCCGGAGACGAAAGGGAGAGAGAAGAGGGCACCTTTTCTCCTTCTTCTTTCCAAAGCAAAAGAGTAGAAGAGGTCTGCAGCTGGCTTTCGGCCTAGCTCCTCACTGTAGACAGAAGAGAAGGTCCCACATCGGCTTAGCGATAGACATTTCTCCCATTGAACGTCATGCCAAATGCGACTGACGTGGCTCTCAAAGCGAGAAACGAGTGAACCTTTTGCAAGCATTAGACGGACAAGAAACCCTAAAAGAGTTAGTCACGGTGGTGGAGAGTTCGGCGAAAGACGGCCACTCGCTTCTGCGCCCGGAGAACGAGACGCCGACCTACTCCTTGACGCTCGCCGCTTGCTTGCTCGTGCAGTCTCTCCTTTTCGTATCCTTTCCCGATTGCTCTGGCTGCAGCTGCGGCGGCTAGAACAAGAGTGAGACCACATTGAATGCTACAAAGTGTGCATATGAGGCATGAAAGGAGTGCAACGAGACAGCGAACTACTGTAGATGCCAGCTAAAATTTAACGATGCTGTTCGATAGAAAGAGGAAAACCTCTAACAGTAGTTGGTCACAGCATTGACAGTTACGGTGACGCCGCCATCGTTTCGAGGCTACCAACTCTACGAAGACGTAGGTCAAGTCGTTTTTTCTTTCTTCTCACAAAGACTAAAACAGAGGAGATCGAAGCTTCTTACAGGTACCATTTTTTAGTGGTGTATAGGTACGAAGCAAAACAACGAGCGCCCCTTTTGCCTATCTGTCAATTTCTCTGCCTTCTAACAGTCGCTAGGTAAGTGCTCAGTAGCTGTAGACCATAGGACCCAAAACGTGGACGGGCCGCAAGTTGCTACGGGATTGAGCAACGGCAACTTTGAAATATGGGTGAGACTGAGAAGTCTGTAGTAGGAGCCGTGCGTGTAAAGCCTGTATGGGTCTTCCTCGTTTTCCAGTCTAAGAGACCTGGATGAACACCGTGGTAGGATGGCAGAGAGGTCCGTAACCGAAAAGAGACTACTGCTAGAGTTTCAAAAAGAAGGGACGACAAGACGAAAATCCCCTGCGGAAGAAAAGCTGAAATTCGTCTTTTTCGCTTTCACGCTCTTTTTTTCTCTCGCTGAGTCCCGCAAACTTCGACCAGAGCAAAAACAGCAACAGCAACCAGGACGACGGGCTGGCCGCCCGTGGTATACGCCCGACAAAAAACGAAACCCCTAGAGAATCAAATCCGAGGGGTTAAAGGGATACGACAGTGGGATATGAGGGGCTAGGATAAAAAGGGATCAGCAAAGCCAACGGCATCTGCGGCAAAGGCGAAGCTGACGGACAACCCGACTGCTGTTGTGTTTCGAAGTTCAGGTAACGTCTTTTGCAAGTGCAGGCCTGCTCGGCACTCCTGTGATCGCCCGGCCGTTACTCGTCGATGTTGTATTGCCAGCCGTAGGTACTTATGTTACCACTCGCATTTACTCCGTACCATTTATCACTTACAAAACAAAAGTCTGGTTATCTATCGCTTTCAAGTGCGTCTATGTTAGCCATTTTCACTTTAGCCACTACGATATAGCAATATCTATTCCAGTGTTATTAGTAGACACCGAAAGTCGCTCTAAATACGCGCAATTCTATCGGTACTTAAGACTATGCCCAATCATTAAGGCGTTCCGTCTCATTCCAGATGTTTTTGACAACAGTAATGGATATAATAGCTTAATAATAAATATCTTATCAGTACAACAGAGGACCGAGTAGTAGAGAAATGAGTCGGTAAAGCACGACAGAAGGGCATCATCAGCCCTACAGGTGCGCTCTTGCGTAATGTTTAGGACAAAAGCTAATTTGTGTCAGGGAATTAAGCTTCAGGGAAGCGAGCTTAAGAGCTGCAGCAACTTCAATCGCATCATCTCTCGCATTGCGAACTCGATTCGTCCTGAATCAACAGCGCCACCTGAATCTTCTTTTCGTCTTCTGTCGTTTCCTGAAGCAGCCCGACCTTTGTCGTCGTCTCGTCCTGTTTCGCTTATCCCGTTCGCCATTACTCCATTATAGTTCCCTATATTACCTCTTCCTGCTCACTTATCCCCATCGGTTACCCAATCACTGTCCTCGCGTCACTGTCGTCACAAACTGGATTTCAAGTCCTCCCATTGCGAGGCACGGGTTATCTCCTTTCACTGTGCCCTATTTCGAGACGGCGTGAGCTAGTGACTCAGTGGCCTACGTACAACTACTGTGCTGCCGCAGTAGTGCCACCATCGCTTGCTCCCCAACCATAAGAAGTCGCTTCGCCATGACGAAAAGACCAGGCGAAGCAGACGCACTAAGAACCCCCACAACGCATTGAGAGTGAATGCGACACAGCGAGAATTGCAGTCGAAGTGGTTCGTCTAGCAGCGGTAGCAATACCAGGCAAGCACGCTAGGGGCACTACGACTAGTAGTCAGCCAACAGCCGGACTACGAGGCGGTGGCAAGGGCAGCAGCATCGGATCATAGAAGCGTTCAGCTTGGTCGTTTGGTGGGCGGCAGGCGATCTGGACCGAATGGAATCGAAAGACGAAAAGCTTGATGGGCGGCATGTCTTAGAAATAAGAGCAGCAACCGATGGCAGGAGCGCCTGATGGTTTGCTGTTCCCTGTTGGCCATCCGATTCGTTGGCTGGCTGGGCAACAAAGGAGTCGCCTCAAGTCGATTTTTCGTTCTCGTCTCTTTTTAAGTTACCGTGGCTGCTGTTATTCTTCGTTTTTGCCGGCTCTTCCGTGACGCCGCCTGACGGAGGTTTCGCTGCCGGTCAAAGCTGCTACCGCTGTGGAGAAGTCTTTCTCTCAACTGTCCCAAAAGAGATTTTCGACCTCGTTTCTTGGCTATTGCAAGTGGCCATTTAGGGATCCATCGCTTTCTCCACTTCCAGCTCTGCTTTACGCTCCAGTCTTTCTAACGCGGCCCACCGGCGGCCGCTGCTCGTTGTCGCTTTAGGAGGCAAGCGGGTGCAACGGAGGCCAAGGGCGAACGGAAAGGGCAGACGAAAAGAAGTCCGCGCAGGGCTGTTGCCCTACTGGGATACGTGTAGACCCTCAACGGGCCGTCGCCAGTCATGGGCTTTGATGGTGTTTGTTATAGGATAGGCAGCGGCAGGACCGACACTTGCTGTGCGTTCTCACCCTGGCCGAAAACGAGGAAAGGCATTGGCAGAAAGAAGTCGTAAGAGACAAGGAGGAAGAACATCTTGCCTCTTCTGCTGTTGCCGCCGCTGGATAGCATTGCGTCAATCACAATGGTGGCAATATATATACGGGATTCGTGCTATATTGATGGTGCAACCGTTGGATTGGGGCTATGCTTACACGCACAACGCATACAAGTCTGTTCTAGGATTTGGTTATTGTTATTGTGTAACTTTAAACTGAGCTCGGTTAACTTTTGTTGCGTGCACGAAGCACGTTCGGCGCGTACCGGCATACTGACAAACCGTTCTCAACTGCCCGGTCTAGCAAGATCGCACCGAGATCGTCGGTTGCTGGACGTTTCTTGTGAATACCCAGAAAAGTTGCTAGGAAGTTTAGCGAAGAATCCATACGATAAGAAAGGTCCCAATGGGAACTCAATGCTCTCAAGTCTCGAAAATGGCCGCAATGCAAAAAACAAAGAGCCCTCTAACGCTACGAATCGATCTACCTCGATGTAGCGTGCAAAAGAGGAAAACTGCATTTCACAGGCGCGGAAACAGACACTCATATATACACACATACACACACATATACTCACAGCTGTTCACACATCCATATGGACTTCCAATGTAACCATAGAGAACAATGCAGCAAGAGCAGCAGGGATCCACCCAGATATTCACCGAAACTGAGCAGCGATTGTCTACAATATATAGGTGAACACTGATGAGCCGTGCGACGTTTTTCCGTCTACTACTCATAGATACGGCCTATATTACTAAATAGATTCTGCTCATATTAACATTGCACCAGGACCGACTGGATGGAGCCACTCAATTTACAGAGTTAACAGACGACATTATCGATGTACTATATCTGGGCGCTTTTATTTAGGAACGGCCAGACAGAAGTATTCATGTATTTTTCGCATATATATCGCATATAATCCGAACTGGCCATCTACACAAGAGTATCTTATTATATCCTATTTTTTTTTTAAATGAGTCCATCTGTACGACATGGCCCTGAGCTCTTTTGTATTATCTGCATTACCCCACTGCGATAGTCCTTAACATTCTACTAAGGATGTTTCGTTGAAGTTTTTGTATTACTGATTTTTGATAAAGTATTTCATGCTACTCGTGCTATGATACTACGCTGTTTTACTTCCTTATTCCGAAAAATTGATCGTTAACTCACCTCGATTATTGAACTTTCGAGATTCAGACTTACCCGTATCGTTCCGGTAATTGTACGATGAATATTTAAAAATTTAAAAGCAGCGTAGGATGAAGTTACCTATTAAAGTTAGCATATTAAGATCAAGATAAAATCGTATCGCACTGTTGAAGTACTACTTCATGGAACTTATAGTTTAACGTTATAATCAATCATTCGATTGCGTTGGCTAAAACGACCTAGTTGAAATAACAATGAACACCGTATTTGGGTTCTCTCGTGCACCTTTTATGATTTTTAAGAATTTTTTAGTCGTTGATAGAAATAGTTGGCTTGGAGATATTCATAGCTCGACCTATCACCATCGTCTACTATATCCGAAGTTTTGAGTATTGGCTGAGTTGCTGTTGTTGTAAAATCAACTTATCTAGATTGCCTTTTTTTTTTTTTAAACTATTAACAGTTTTGAACGCTATTTCTTCGTTAGATTAAAATAATATAGTTTTTTTTTTTTTTTTATTACTTCAGCATCTAGATAGTTCTGACACTATTGCGTAATTTCTGCCAAATGTTCCTGACCCATAGGACTTAAAATCATTATCGAGATCTGCAATGGAGCGAGGCTCGTAGTATACTAACTAGTCTTCAAGTTGTTCTCAGTCGGTATTTGTTGACGCTCGATAGCGCTAAATGGAGGAAAGCAAATCCATGCAGATATTATGGAGTGGCTGTTTAATCGCATCAGACCAGAATATATAAAAGAACGAAAACTCCTAATTCCTCCTTGGGTTCATTCTTCAATAAATGTGATAAAGAAACCGCCTTGGAACTAATTCCGTAAAGAAAGGGGGACGCGGAACTGTCACCGCTCTTGGGTTACATTCACCGAGATAACTTATGCCCATCCCAGTTCACTGCATTGCTAAGCAATTTCTTTAACCTTGTACAGCGTCATTATATTACACCTGCATTATTATATACGTCGACAACCTGATAACTTATGCTAAATCAGAACATCTGTGGAGTAAGCTCTTAAAACGCTGGACGTATTCTGCGAAGAAAATTACCTTAACGCTCTGGCCGACGAACTTTTAAGTTTTAAATATGAAGTACTATCCGCTAGGTTAGCAGACTTCGGTTTTGTAAAAAAAATGATAGGATACATGAATTGTCCTAACTCCCCGTCATTGACAGTTTTTCAAATAATGCAGCTATGGACGTTTCATAGATACGAAACTGCAAGGTAGCTACCGGCCTATGCTTTAGCCACGAAAGCTTGCTTGTCAAACGACCTCTTTGTCCTAAGAATAAACTGAGACAATTTTTACTGCGAGCCAACTC
>NW_019214810.1:0-53817 GCF_002532875.2 Varroa jacobsoni
AGCTTTTCATAGCTATTGGAGAACTTTCTGATTAGCCCAACTTAACACTACCAAGCTGGTTGGCGTGCACACAAAAGAAACGTTTGATGAGAAAATAACCAACCACAGTACTGACCATTGGCTTGTAAATTCTATAATAATTCAATTTCGAAAAATCGAGATAAACGGAATCGAAAATGTCTTGGCGCTAAAATACAATAACACAGTCACGAGCCATATCAGCTAATTATGTAGTGATTGACCTTTGCTTTGTAAAAACCTGTTACTACTTCTCTAAAAACTCTAGCCCAGTGAAAAAGTAAAAGTGTGATTAGTAACTTCAGGGCCAAAATCCTGTGTAACTTCTTAAGCACCAAGGTGTATTATACGTTTAACAAACATTGTGCGTTGATGCATGTGATTTGAAGCGTATCTTTTGTTCATTAATTACATTTGAGATAACACTATTTCATTCATCCAATAGAAGACGACACATTATCACCAGCTTAATTGTTCAATATTAGAGAGATATAGATCTTAGAGAAACTCCCAGAAGAACTATAAGACTCTGACAAATAATAATCAATAGATACTGCGAATGAGCTTTGAATATAGAAAAAATTTAGGATATAATGAGACGCGTTCAATCGACTACCGTTTATCTGAACGTGTATGTATCTATGTGTTACAAACGTATTCCGAGAAGCAGCGCTATAATAATTGGGGTCTTCCCTATCTAAAGCTTACCCTAACACCCATCGAACAGATTCCTTTCCCATATAACGAAATAGACTAAAAATACCTAAGATGTACGCGCACTTGCAGACAAAACTATCACCTCGGTATAATCGAGGATTGGTATATTCTATGAAAAATTTCTCAAGCCCTTTAACCGCTAGATTCCAAGTTATCCCACCGCATGCCGAGACTCCGCAGTTATATGGTAAATTTCAACCCAAAATGGAGCCCCAATCGTCCATGCTACCGTTTTCCAAGAAAAGCGGATCCAAAGGGCAAGTGGATAAAAAGACGAAACTGCTCGAATTCAATGTAGTCTGCCCCTGAGGTTAGTCCTCATGAACTTTCCCTTCTATTCAATCTATCCCGGTAGCACCTTCTTAGGCTAGCAAGCGGCAGTTTGTTATTATTTCCAGTCAACGCCACCACCAACAAGGGTTTAAATTAAATTTCTATTAAGTAGATTATGTTGTTCACTACATTACAGTGTCACAGGATCCAGCAAAAAGGGCATATTTCGCTTGCGGATATATCATGCATCATTCAGAAACGGCCACCTGGTCAAGAGCAACGTCAGAACGACGCCAACGAAAAACAGTTAATAGTACTTATATAGATGTTTCTTTATTACGAAGTTTATACATTTGATATTTTATTTGCTTTACCCAGATTTTGGCCAGTATTTCATTTCTCTGGCCTCATCTCTAAAGTTGCGACATGGATATTTTTTAAAGTTTGTCCATCGTTCGTGAGATGTCGTTTTACACTTGACTATCCACACAAAAGAAATCGAGCTTAGATACCTAATCTGAAGGCCGTTCAGAAACGCCCTGTCTAGGGATCAGCCATTTATTTAAGTGATCCTTTGATAGTGCGATTATGTCACTATCTATGTCGGGGGGTAGATCATTACTCGAACCAGATTGCTTGCAAGCTTCTTTCAACCATCTGGGATAAAAGGTCCGAGATCATTTCCTACTGGCAAACAGAACTTCGAAAAAAAAAAAATCAATGATGTCTTCGTCTCACATATCGCATCAGACAGTGTTTCCTAGACAACTAAACCGTTTTTGTGGATAATCCGGGTATTTTCGGTCTACGACAACCCTACGGACGGTGGACAAGGCTAGTGAAAATGTTTGTGCTGCTATCTAAAAAGTAGGAACCGATGTATGCTAAAAGATGACCAAAAGCGAGGAACGAGGTAAGGCCAAAAAACCACCTGATTGATGTCGTATATAAACAAAATCTCAAATGTATAGGGTTATTAAGAGAGAAACATATGTAATAAAAAAATGCAACTACATTTATCTATGTTTTGTTAGCGTCGTTTCGGAATGTTTTCCTATTAAATGATCATATCTGTATGAGTTCTATCGTAACGTAATCTTAGGGAGATAGGTTAATTTTAATAATAGCACGAATAAGTGTAAGTAATAAATACAGGCAGTACACGTGCTTGAATTGTATATATTCAGTTTTTTAGGCTTCTGACAAATACAGTAATGTCTGGCATATATCAAGAGTATTCTATAGCCTGGGGATTAAAGCTCTATAGCACACCTATGCTGCCGGCAAATCAGAAGAGAATTGTGACCTGGGAGAAACGGAACTCTGGATGCTCGTTATAGATGTCTCACGAAGCTTATGCAGTTACTCTCCTGTCTAGCGTATATGGACTATATGCTCCCAGAAGGCGATACACTGTGTTCTGACTGTTTGTTGTAAGATAGCTTAAATGTGAGCAGTGCTGCAGTCACAATACTCCTTAACTCTCTTCTCTAATCAGAATTTTATCTAGCCACCAGTGGGTCTCGATTTTTCAAAAATTTAATTAGCTATATTTTTTCCAACTTCTATTTTTTATCGCACAAACGTGTCGCTGGTACAGCCCGCAGCATCTTCTGTACATAGTGTCAACTTATTTTTTAAGTGTTTGATGTGAAGATGCCGGTGTGTAACATCCGCACACATAATTTTAAGTTATGCGGTAACTAACGTAATCGTAAAATCTGCTTGCGTTTGTCTTTCTAGCTACGGTAAATGTCGAGCACAGGCGGTCGCCGTTCTGAATGTACTCTATCGTGGACATGGTCGCACAGCCGAAATAGAAATGTAAAAGGAACGACGATAGAGCTGACATTACTCGGCAAGGTTTAAGTGTCCGTCTAAGCCTTTCTTTTGCGAGTGGTCAGGTGAATGGTCCTTGCAGGATTTGTCGTCTTCAAACGGACATAAACACTATACATGGGGAAGGAGATCAGGGCGAACGGTAGAGCAACAGTCAAAGGCGTTTGGACATCAAAAGGCGTGTTCTGTTCTATGTGAACGTGGGATAGTTGATAAATGTGATACTGTAAAAAATTAGTGCAGAGCAAGGCGTGGAACTAAGTTTAAAGGACAAACGCCTTAATCAAAAAATTGACCCAAAGCATCAATGACTTTAGTTAATCTTGGTCTCAGAGGATAAGGTGTCAGTACCTCGCATTTCGTGTTCGATAACATTGTGTCTTAATGAAATTCCAGCCTTAATGAAGTTCAAGAAGGATAAGCAAATTCAGCAGCGATATAATGTTTGGATCGTGCGAAGATCGTGAAAAAAATTCTAGCTCACTTCAACACTATCTACCAGATGCTTTTATCGAGCTTATCTTAGTATCGAGCATAAAATAGGATATTGGCTTTTCGGTATTGCAACAACAACAAGCGAGGATTGTTATTAAGGTAGACAAACATGAGAGTGACGTTCTTTTTCACGCAAAGGATATCTATTGCATAATTGGGTATCTCGACATTACTATGGAACCCTAATTACCGTATAGCAAATATTTCAAGGGTTGAGATGTAATAGTAAACAAGGATTCTAGAGAACAAAATAAACATTTACAACGTATGCTCATATTATACGAGTCAATTCTGGTAGTTACTGTTTAACGCCGACCCTCATTTCCCATCCGGGACATTAATAACGCTGAGTGTCTGTTGCTAGTTTCGGGGTCCGGTGTTAGTTACGCAGAAAAGCACTTTATATACAATTTTGTATATATCAGTAAATACATTAGAGATAATATTTTACGAGCCACAGTACTAAAAGAACTTAACTGACTCATGTAACACGGACGTTTTCTCCAAAATAACTAAAACCAGGTAACTAAGCTAAGCAGCTATCATCGCGAAGAAACAACTCAACTGCTATATATCTTTTATGCCTGCCAGCCATATCGTTCTAATCACTCCTACTTAGTATAATTATCAGTACAAAGGAGCGTCAAGCCCGAATGTTTATGTACGTGTTGAATAGGTGAAGGACCTCGTATATATAGCCTATTGAATAGTCCCGATCTCTGATCAAGGTTCAGCAGTGTTTATCTCACTAAATATAAGCGGCCTACAGAAGCCAAGGTGTAACCCTGTCCTATGAACACCTTCCAAGATCAGCATTCATTATTATTGACGCTAATTAAAGGTTTGTAATGGCTGAGCTAGGACGACTATAACTCACCCATTTACGTTTAGACATTATTACAATAGTATGTGACTAGTCATAGAGCAGTATACGATATTATCCGTCGGATTTTATCCATACGCTGGCAGTAAAATAATGTAGAAAACGAAATAAAACACTATTTGGTTATTTTTAACTATATGTTAAACTGATTTAGATAAACTGTGCAATTTCATTGAAGCTGCACCGGCGTTTTGTACCATTGCACTGTTAGAACTAGTAAACATCCTACCTGTACACTAGTTATATAGCCAGATATACATACTAATATAAGATAATACGGTTCGGTATTAGCTAACCCTAACACGTTATTTAAGCAAGCTAACTAAACTAGGGTATAATAAAAAAAAAAAAATTGAAGCCCCTCGCGACTTTCAGCTAGTCTTCCTTTTGAGTAACAGGATTACTGCATAGAATTTGAAATTTCCAATATCAACATTTGGATTACAGGACGATTGCTTCTAGCGCAGTGCGGACTTTTTGCTCCGATTTTGAAAGCATCGTCAATCATTTTTTCTGGTGAAAAATAATCGTATTCAGTATAATCAGTTAACAGCCATTATATTATCTATTCTATCATTGCGCTATCTAATACACTCGTACATCGATTACAGGACCGCATATTGTGCCGTATTAAGCATACCAAAACCGCTTAACAAACAAAGTTTTATATGCCACTGATCTTCACGCCCGGCGCTCAAACCTGTATCGTAGATATGGATCGAAGATGTATGCTAAATAAGTTCAAAACTTAGGACCACACGCAAAACAAACGTGTATTTCCTCCAATACATCAAACGAGCACTTCTTTTGTATTGCAATAATTTCAAGTACATTATATTGTTATTAGTAAATTTAGAAAGCCCACCCGATCCTCATCCAATCGCTTCTATTGCTCGCAAAGGCACATCGTCTCTTTCTGCTGCTACCGATAACGTACTACTATCGCTCGGCGGTCTTGAGTGATTTGCTCAATGCCCTTGGCGGACTCTTTAATGAAACGCGCTATCTCCTCACTAGAAGAACTCGGTGTTTTTAAGAAAACTGGAATTTCTTAGCGTATTTGGGTGTCTTCTCCAACTCGCACGTTGCACCACCCACACAGCTTGGACCGCAGACTCTTAATGTTCTCTTAATATCTGCTAGGTCTGATGATTGGGTCCTGAAAGGGCGAAAACGGTGTTCTCAAAAGGCAACTCACAAAAAAGTAAAATAAGCCGAGCACCGGTGGGTTTGTGTTGTCGCTGTATTACTCGACTGCCCGTTTTATGGGCCAGTGTAAAAAGGCGATTTTGGGGCACCACGTCTTAAGAAAACTAGCAAAGCTGGTCCACAGTCGTTCCTGGAGACTAGGAGCGTCTATCTGCTGGCTTCAGAAGGTCTTGATATGGCAAAGCAGCTGGGGAACAATATATACACAGACAAACTGATATGATAGAAATGAACAAGGGGGCGGGCAAGTGAGAACAAAGAAGAAAACGGAAAAAACAGCTAGCCGCAATAGGAGAACAACGAAATATCATCAGCGTAAATCGTTGCCACTTCCAGTCGATGCTAAACAGAATGACGTTTTGGAGCTAGGATCCATTTGAAGTAGTCGCCCGCTGTTTCGCCGTCGCCATCATCTAAGCAGGTCGAAATGGCAGCCAGCACTATCGGTTAGGTGGCGGGATATACGAGCAGTCTCATAGTGCCCGATGCCGATTGACTGTCCAAGTACACAAATGAAGCTACTAGTTACCAGATAACGCCTATAGCCGACAGAACGCTGTTATACCTGCGGAACACGGCCGTTTCGCTGCATACCGTGTTTCGCTATGTGGTAGGCCCATGTGGTCGTATCGTAGACACCATAACGATTATTACTAGCTCATGAGAAATATGAGGGCAACATGGTAACAGGCAGGTTTGGCATTTGTTCTGTATACCTGTCCTGTAGAGTGTCTAGTGAGCCTACGTTGTTTAGTTTTTATATATCGTATATGCGTTTAGACAGCTAAAAACGACTATGCAAAACAAAGAAACATCGACTCCATAGTGGCGGCTTGTTAGTAAAAACGTGCAGGTTATATGACATTACCGAAACGATTATCGGAACGTACGTACATAACGTTTGTACTTAGTGAAGGATTTGCTGACTTAGATTGTACATATATAGTTGCATCAGTTTTCTTTAAAATGTCATGACAGTTGGTAGCAGGATGCTGTACACCAGGATTATATACTCTTGCTTATAGATATAAACGTATGGACTCTTTAGAAGACCTTTTTTACACTACCAGAAACATTTTCAATATTTTTTAGGCCATGCTTACGTGTCCCTATTGTCTTGCCTTTTTTACTACTTTCAAATCCTAACTGAATGGTTAATTGTCCTCTAATTAAGGATCTAGTTTGTTGTACAGCAAGAACTACTTATATATACCTGTGTACATAAAACAACAAAAGGAAAGATCGTAGAAACATAACTACAAGCATCAATAAGCAATAGCAATCGACATAACACGAGCTTATTGTTGAATTTTTGCTTTGGCTTTTGGAGACCAAGGAAGCATTTTGGAAAATAGAATTATAAAAGAAAAAGGAAATAGATATGCAAATACCGAAAAAGACTTTATAGCCAATGCAATCTAAATGGTTCGATAAAGTTGAAGCCAGTATAGGTTAGGCATATGTGTTACAGGTTTCGTCTATATTTGGCTAGTTAATTTACAGGTTAAATCTAAACTAATGTTTCAAGTGTCAAGTAGAGGTTTCAGGTAGGCATAACCTTTAAAGGGTCAACCTGAGCACGAAACGAGGTGTGTTTCCACCTGCTGTTGTACCCAAATCACCTCACCTGTCCGTAAATCCAGTAGGCAAACACGCTGCCACTACATCATCAGCTGAAAATGCCGCAATAATTAATTTGTACATGATCCATGAAATTTGGTATTACGCTTGTTACACCTGTTTAATAGGAATATGTTGGTGGCTTTGTTATTCTAACACGATACAATGATATCTTAATGGAGGATTTGCACGCGAATTTTTTGCTTTTGTAACAGGTCGGTGTGTTTACCGTCAACTATAAACACTAATCACCTCAACAAAGTACAGGACCAGCAGCAACTGTAACCATCAAACACATCTATCATAGAGAAAAGGATATGAGATTTTAGTTTGATCATCGAGACGCGATGCCCATCTTGCTGTGTCACGCCACTCATTTAGAGTGCACTGTAGATAAATCTCTCATCTGTCTTCTTTCCAATAGTATATTCACCATCTTGGCTGACCGAGTAATATTCAGTATAGGGCTTTATTTATTTAACACCCGAGTGCATTATTAATACGGTTACCACAGAACAGGGTAATCTTCATCGTTTGTAGGACGCTTAACCTGGACTTCATTTCGCTGTCTGCCCTTTGACACGGCTCTGTACCTTTCGTGTTGCCTTAGGCGTACTCGGACTAGGCGTTCTTTTGTAGCTACGAGCGCCTATTTAGTAAAAAATTCTCTCTGTCCTGTGTTGCCTGCAGCCTTCTCTACGTTACTCACGCGATCACGACAATTGTACGATCGTACGACTCAGCTGTTGTAATTCGGCAAAGCGTCTGTAAGCACGTACTTGACCTGTGCAAATATATCGAAGAAAAATAGCACGACGCTTTGTCGACCTGCGATCCCTTGTTCTGTCAAAGCCGTGACATAACGTGCAGAAACGGCACGAAACATTTATTTTCGAATAGTGTACACAGGATGTAAAGAGCGCAATCTTTCACCCATCAACATTATCGTTACGGCGCCCCTCCTTGTTGCAGTTTCAAAAAGGTATCAGGAACGGCTCGCTGGAGTTTAACAGGGTGATTGAAGAGAACGATCCGTAAAAGCCAAGCATAGAGTTACTAGCACCGTATTTTAGATGACATATGCTATAAGTTAAATTCGATTTTTGTTAATTGAAGCGTTCCAGCTATGCAGCTTAGGTAATATGTATGCGCAAAAAGTGCGAGTCCTGAATCAGGCACAGAGCGTAGACAGCATCCGATGTATTTCATCTAACATGAAAACAAAAATTCTTCAAAGGATTTTTTTTTATTTATACGATTTAAATTGTCGGACGGACATTTATGGAGCATAATTTTTACGATTTATACGCTGCTGCGCATTTGGCAGCATTAGTGTGTTAATCGGTACCTCGCACCTTCACAATCATGTTAACATCCTGAATTTACGAGCTTACTATCGAAAATATAGAGCCTATTTGTGCAATTCGAACAACGAGGAATAATATATAAAACATTCACCTTTGTCGCTTTCACATAGATCCCTCTTGTATCAGGTCCGATATCTGATCAACTGTTTTTTTTATCAATTGCCACCTTCTAAAATAAAACAATCAGAACAATTAACTGCACTCTCAATTTATTTTAGTTACAACACTTCATGCTCCTATGACTATTTAAAAACTGGTCATTGTAGAGCTAGCGCAAACGACCCAACCACTCTCGCTGGTACATTAGGACCATTCAAAATCCTTGTCAGTCCTGTCTGTTTCCGAATTGTAATCATTGTTTTCATATTTTTTGCTGCATTCCATGTCCATTCTATCTGGATATCGTAACGTCTAATCTGCCTCCGAAGGCATATTTTGAAGAAGGCCCTCCGTTTTTTTCCTACTCTGTACGATGGCAACAGGACAAGAAGCACAATCGTCGACGAGCGGCTGACGACATCGCTATTTTGTTCGCTGAAAATTCGCCTCAATGATGCAGAGAACTAAAGGTCGTTCACTTCCAGTAAAACCGCCACGACCCCTATTGCTGCTTTCAGCTCGTTCTAGCAAGCTCAGGTCCGAAAAATGTTCTCCTCTATGTTTTGGTTTTGTTTTCTGAGCAGCAGACTAACTCCCGAAACTCTGACGTTTCAAAGACATTCCTATTCGCAGTTGAAATGCTTAGTCTTGCCCATCACGGATCAAACGAGCGGCTGAGAAGAAAGAGAAACAAAAAGGCTGGCAAAGAAAAGAAGGACTCGGTCGTTCCCTGTTCTGAAGTTCGCCCGCCATCACAATCCCTAAAACCCCCGAGTTCCACATTGGTTGGCTAAGCAAAAGCATTTCTAAAGAAGCCTCGGGCCAACGTTTTTTTCAGTGCCCGCTGTTTTGGCAACTGTGAATGGGCCACCGGTACAATATTGACGAATATAACTTTCCCTATTTTTCATACAGTCATCGTCTTCGTACGTTCAGAAGTTTTAGTTATTTTCTCAAAACAGTAACGCTTCACTTCACACCTTCGCTCTTAAGTTTAAGTTCTTAAGTTTTATTTGAAGGAGAAGCCAAAGAACCAGTGGCGTCGGCGTATTATAACAAACAAATTAGCTTTCATCACTTTGGCTTACATTATCATGATAAATCTCTTTTTGGTTTTCATTACTCCTCGATTATGTTAGATTGTTTCGCTTTCGCGATAAGGTATTGTTGCCTAGGTCTAATAAGACGATGCACACAGATACAGAGGAAAAACATTTTAATTACACACATTATCACATTTACGAATTGTTTCAACAGACCGAAGCCTAGAGAAGCGTTTCTTTTGAATGATCTTTAAAAGCTAGAGAAAGTTATTTCCGCCTCAATCCTGTAGCCTGCGCTCTTCTCATTTTCAGCTGTAACCCAGGAAGACCCACCTTTAAGTCGCAGCGACCTTGACAATGCTGTTATCACGCAGAGATGCTTCACCCGCTTATTCCTGTCTCCTTGATAGAAAACCGGCGATCGTTAGTTAGCATTTCCTATGTACCTGCAGAAATTAAAGGACCGTAAGTTTCGAATAGCGTATCTGGAAGTTATACTGCACCACATGTCACATATCACTTATAGAATAACTATTTTATCTGATTTTCCTCGTTCGCGTATCGCTCGCATCAAATAAGGCTGTGTTTCTTGTTGAACAAAATGAACGTAACGGGCCAAAGTACGAAGCAAAATATTAACGAGATGTAGAAATTTATTTAAAAAAGATGTAATTTTAAATGCGTGATATACTTTTCATGTTGTAATTACTTCCGCCAGCTTCAACTTAGCAGGCAATGATGCACTTTAATTTATCTTTGTAGCTTTAATTAGTCTTGCTTATAAATGCATTGTCTGTGAAATGGTATGGATGAATATAGTCGAACGTCAATGCCCGATAAGCCGACCATAAGAAGCTACATTTTTACATAGTTGAGGACCACTTAGACGCACCTTGCCACTAAGAAAGTTCGTTGTACATTATTTCTATTCTTATTCTAATAAGAAAGACAGCAAAACGATTTGGATTATCCACTGCGATGAAAAGAAATAGGACAAATGTGTTTCCTTTGCGTATTCAATAGCTGGATTCTATTTCGTCATTATCTAGATGTGCTGCCCACACCGATCTCCGCAATAAACTCGAATAAGGGACGGCCTAGAAGCGGTTTCCCTATTTGTCAACTCGGTCACGTCGACAAGTTCAGTAAAACCAACGATAATGAGCAAGATATTCAAAAGTCACGTTTATATTGCGTTTTAATTAACAGCTTCCCTCCCAATAGCTTCTCTCCCCAGGTCATTCCTTTTTTACAACTACAGTACGATATTTTCAACGGAACTTTAAACAGGCCCTACTTACGTAAAGCGTCTGTAGCAGTACATTCGCTCTACCCATTTATGATTAATAAAAGCAGACATCTCGGTTCTCTGCCGTGTCGCGGAGTGCTAGTCGATAAAATATAGAAACGCTTCATATCGTGATCGACCAGTCTGCTCGGTCGCAGAAGTTCATATTTGCGACGATACTGGCTTCGTATTGTAACTTAACGAAGAGTACGTGCAGAACTTATAAGTGTGCACGAATATACCTTGCACCATTCTTCCTTAGCTACTAATAACTGACTATATCGTTCGTATTTTAGCCTTTCTTCGCCTAAACAAAGCCTGCACGCAGTCAGATGCAAATACATTTAATTTGCTATTGAAATGATTAGTATATGAGTGTATATTAATGCACCTTGCTGGCTTTACTGTATCGGTAAGCTTTTTCTAGTTGTACCGTTCTCTTTGTATTATATAGTAAAAGGTTCAAAAGAATGATGACTGACGTTTTACATTCGTCTCGACAGATTCAGATTATGGTACAAACTAATGACAATAGAGCAGCATTAGATCCTTCATTTTCCGCTTGTCGTCATTTCAGCTGATTAAAATCCTTTTTACATTTTTCAGCCTTCATCTAACGAATATACTCTGGCCGAACTACTAATTTTCTTTAAAAAAAAAAAGTAAAATTATGATCGACTAAACGAGGGATGCACAGTAACACAGCCGCTAGACCATTACTAAATCCAGTCTACCGATTCAGTCCGGATCAATTATCTAGAGACGACTTCTGTTAATACCCTTCAGCAAGGTCGAAACCTTGAGCCATTAAATTGGCAATGGGAGGAACATGAAATCCGCGTTTTGTCACAGACTGACAATTGACGACAGAGAAAACGGCTATTGTACTATTACAGTAAAGCTGATAACTAGTTGGTTAACGAGTGTTTGCTCCGATCAAAAATCTTTACGCCGCGTTACGAAGCGTTACTCCGGCATGTAGACTAAGCTTTAAAAAGGGCGGCAGAGAGGTGGTTATCGTTGGCCAATTCAGACTTGTGGTGTGACGCTTTCCTTTTTGTAGGACACGTGCTAGGATCGACGCATCTGTTGCCAAGGGTGTTTATTGCTCACGTAACCGTTTCTCCGGTACGCCTTTCCATTACGAACTGGAAGTAAGTGGCACAGAATAGAGTAGTAAGACGGCCCCATAAAAACGTCGCACAGCCACAATGTGACCGGGAAAAAGAACAGGCTTTGTGGGCGCACTCTTTGACATCTCGTCTTCAGGATTCCCAGGGATCTGGACACACCACTGCCATTTTACTTGAGCAGATTTCAAGCCGCCTTTTCTAATTAATTATTTAACAGATGCGGGTGTTTTACACTTGTTATACTTTAATATGAAGAAGGGGCTGTGCCTTCTCGGGATAGTTTGTGTAAGGAGCAAAGGGATCATATGAAATGGGGAATATATCGCCCATGAGTATATCACATGGTCAACTTTGAACGACGGAATTAAGGCTAGTTTATAGCCTCATTCTTCACCGTTGAGAATTCATCTTTTCTTGATTTTGGCTCAAACATTTTCGTGACTAACCGAGAATGTTTTGCAGCTTATAGAGTAGTTACTTCGGTCTTATCTGTTCTGTGTTAGGGGTGATTCCAGGAAATGTTAAGATCGTATACAAGTTCAAATCGTGCTACGACGCTTGGATAATCCAGTTAATAAAGCAGCTATTCTTTATTGACTGTAGAACCAAATAGAAAACGAATTTTTGTCAATTGTTTTCATTTGAATCTGTTTCAAGGTGTTTATAGAAAGGAGAAGAAAGGCCTAAGCATATAATACTTTGCTCTTAGATAAAGACTAAACCTTTTTTGCTGTATTGTAGCGGTGAAAATCATTATTTCGAAACGGTATACAAAACATGTGTGTCAGACTAAATGTTGTATATTTGGATACGGCAAACAGTATTGCATTTGATCTCTTACTGTCCTATTTTAGCGCTAAGCGCAGCGGCCTTATCAACTTTAAAGCTTTGTAAGTATCTTTTAACCAATAATGGGAAAGCTAGAGAGCATAGAAAAAGGCTAGAAAAAGCACTGTACTAGAAAAAGGGTGCTTCTAATCAAACGAACCCTTCCGTACGTTTATTTGAACATCTACCCTGTATCCTTTCAACAATAAGCATTCTGGGTCGTCCTTTTCCTTGAATACGTTAAAATGATGTGGTCTGTTAAAGTGCAATACTAATCCATTTCTATGAATTCAGACACGCAAACTAAATATAATAAGATGTTCCCGGTGCACCTATAGCACGTACACATTTAACACAGCCTTCCTGAACTTTCATTGCCAAGCTGTTTATAATGTGACTGAAACTCACTATGAAGATACTGTGGAAAGAGAAACGCCGTGATAATCACGTTTACAAAACACATCGGTCGTTAGTGGTAGATAATTAATCATTATTTGGCGCCCTAACAAACAAAAGAGGGCTATTGACAACCTAAGCGAAAATGTCTGAGTTTTATTACCGGAAGACCTCAATATCGGATAGTCGTCGGCTTCTCTCCTTACTTTCAGCGGGCATGAAGCTACGGGGGACGGAGAGCAGGTCGAGAAATCAACTGCCTGAAAATGGGGGTTGCTCGGTCAGTCTGATTATTGGCTTCTAATCAAAATGTTCGCAAATTAAACCACAACCAATTTTTTGTTTCTTGTATCAGTGCATTCGGCGACGGAAAAGGTTCTCCATTTCTTGCAGCGTTCTCCTTCTAGCACCCTACAGCTGTTCTTCATTTACATCTTAGCCTCAATAAAGGCTTTCTAAAACTCGTAGAAGCCATATTCGAAGAACGAGATCAGTCTCTGTTCGCTGCTAGTCTTCATTTCGGAATAATTCACAACATGCAATAAGCACAGCCCTATTGGTTTATCCCAATTCATAATCATTGTATTACTGGTAAAGACAAGAAAGTCCGCGTTCAAAGCTATGATATACTAATTCATACTTCCGATGAAACTACTATTGAAATACGCTGGTTTTAACAGTGATAATATTTAACATACTACGTCCTTTTTGATCGTTAATCGTGATGAGAAAATAAAAAGTCCGAACATCATAGCTAACGTAAGTATGCCACTGTCTCCTTTCGTATATTTGTCCAATTGTAGCAAAACTTGTTAGATATTTATGTTTGTATGTGTTGAGGTACTTAGCTTGCTTTTTTTTTTTTGCACTTCTGTATTAGATGAGTTGCCCTACCCTCTGATTCCATAAAGTTGTGAGCAAGTGAGTACCCTTTTTGTCAACGCTAATCAATGGATTAATGCAATCTGATTTTTTGAGAAACACCTGATCTCGTTTGACTCCACCCGGCTTCATCTGCAAATGTTCGGTCATGCGACTAAATGCGGCTACAGCCCCTAATAAACCTGCCCAATACGTCATTGGGCTCAAGCTACCCTTGCTCCCTTTTTTTGTTGGCTTAACTATAACGAAACAGTATACACTGTCGCTTTTATTCCAGCTGAATACGGTTAACAAGGCCGTACACAATTAAATGCGCCTAAGACAATTTTGTTTAACTCCGTGTATTTTCGACGTCCTCTGAAAGTGCCTAATTGTGACGTTTCGAAATTTTTCTGTTTTCGTTCCGCGTAATTGCCTTCAAATAAGCAAACTGTAAGCTATCTCGTTTACCGATCACATAACATGATATACGTCGGTTATTACAGAAAATGCAACTTTGCCGCGTCCCTGAAATGCTACATCGTTTATTAATCGACATACTCAGATTGCGGGGGTATAAAAAGCTTTTTCCCTGGTTTTCATGAGGGGTTTCGTCTACAGCGTTGTAGGTTTTGTCTGCAGGTTCTCGGGAAGTATTACACTTCGAGAGATTTCCGACCCTTACGGTCCTCGTCTCCTTTTCATGAGACAGTAGAAGCCTGATCGCTGCCGCGTGCTCAGACATGTTGTAACGGTCTCCTACCGCTTCGCGTTTTAGCCGCCTTTCATACCCTACACAAATCATTGGGTGCCTTTATAAGCGCGACTACGTTCACATTATATGTATGAATGTGTTATCCAATGTTGGCCTTGTGAGCATGGGGACGTATGCGTGTGAAAGACTACCTCCTCTGCTCTGCGTCCTCTTCCTGCAGCGGTCCCACTACATTCCTTCAAATAGCCGGCATGTAGGCGCCATCATCTACATGGTCTTGGTGTTGTTTACGTGGTTTATAGCAGTCCTTCAGGCACACAGTCACTCCGGCGGCAGCCTGCAGAGCATCCAGCTCTAGCCAGCCAGACAATCTTGCTATGCACATCCCTCGTACTCTCCTGAAACGATGATGGTCGTTTTCGCCGTCGTTAAGCGGTGTCGATGCCACCATGCCCGATTTGACCGTTGTCACGCTCCTATGGCCCCATTCGTCGGCAACTGCTGCAGGCATAGCGCCGTTTCTACCGACGACCTATGAGCAGGAGGACGGCAATGAATTAGTCTAGAACCATGTACGTATGTTACCGTCCCCTTCCGGCGTTACTTGCGCCAGCTCGGTATCCTTATATACTGCCCTATGTACCCTATATTGTCTCTATGCTAGGGTATGCCGTTATCTTGCACTGGCTCTCAGCCTCCGTATATCTCTGCCTGTGACGCATGCTAACGTCGCTTATTCTGGCTTTCCGATCAGTGGCTGCGCGTCGTCTGCCCTTGTTCCTTGCTCTTACGCGAGTAGTATCATGCACGCCTTCGACTCGGAAGCGGTTCCCTAATAGCTGTGTCCGGTTGTGAATAACTCCACTTCCGCTGGCACTTCACCACAGGGCTAAGGTGCCAGAAAGCCGGTGTGGGCAGTTGGGGTGACGAAGAGGGTTTCCGGGGTTTTCCGACCCAAAGCATTGGTTGCCTTCTCTGGCCGCGTTAATAAACGTGCACAGACAGAGCGAGAGATACAGCAATTATATAAGCATATGTTCACATGCTGTAGCACAAAGGAAGGGCACTCTAACCTCTATAGATACTAGTACTACTATTTCGGATTCAAGAGACTGTAAAGGTGCCAACGACCTGACTTTCGACTCCAGTTCAAGGCTGGCCAAGCTCCGGGCGCAGAGGTGCACCGTTCATACCGGAAGCAGCGGAATGCTCGCAGTATGGTGATGACGCCTACTGGGGCGTCTGTCGTTGGCCTTTCGTCGGCTGTGCTATGCCTCTTTTTTTGCCTGTTAACTCTACCTGAACGCCGCTTGTCACTGCTGAAGTAAATGAGAAGCGCGCGGAAACTGTATTTAGCTCCTTCCTGATAAGCGAGAACAGTGACAAGAGCGTACGCAATAAAAATATATTATCCTACTAGGTAGATATATTAAGCCCAGTGTGGTCACTGCAACGGAAGCTAAGCATAACATATAATCGACTGATCGGTTAAATTTAATGAACATAGTCATGTACCGACAATTTTTAGTTACGTCAGTTTACAAATATAAGCGGTTTAGAAAAATGAATCAGTGAGAGCTCCCGCCGTCTGGTTCAACCCGTCGAGTCCTTAACTCCGTTATTAAATCTATTCCAAGCTGGCTTGGTGGATAATTTATAAACGATGTATTTTAAAAAAGTCAAGTTTGTATATGCTAAGAAGCCACAAAACGTACCATGTGTGCGCCAACGCTTCCAGATCCATATACTGCCATTTAGAAATGATGACAGTGACTCGTAAGATAGTCCGTTTCTTTGAAATTGAAAGTTTCCTTAATATGTTGGAAGATAAGTTTGTAGTTTGCGATGAACCGGTTCAAAGATAAAGCTTTCATGTCGTTGAGGCAAATAAAAATTTGGACCAATAAAAAATCTAGCGCAAATATCCGAAGGCCCCTGGCCGTCGAAGCAAGAGGTAAAACCGATTTATCTGTCGCACACGTATTATAGAGCCATATCGAATATTACTTATATGGAGTCAATAGAAACATTTGGATCGTATATTTGATGTAACTTATTTATTTTGATGCGAACTAATAAGTGTGCTTTGTGATTAACCAAGCCATATCAGCAGCCGGAATAACAATGTAAAAAATAGCTAAAGTTGAGATTTTCTTTTTCCAGGTACTCCATTACGAAATTATGGATTGTTAGGCATTTATCTATTAGCGGACAAGGCACAAACATTCTATTATAGCTTCACATATAACTGCACACTATAGATATTTATAAGCCATGATATGTGAGTGTACCAACTGACTGACGTTATCTATATTCGTATCCTTATCGGCGGCCGGCAAACTATTAATAATTTATACGCCGTTCAGGTTCACGGAATAAAATTCACGTTGTTTTATGAGTATTTAACTATTCGCACTCGAAATTAAGTTATTCTATGAGCGGTTGCTCGCAACATATGTTGCTATTCTATGCGAAGTTGGGCTTTTTTGGTGGATAGATTCTACTCGCGGGATGTAGCAAGGCCTCGGGAGTAAAATCCCTCAATCTATATGACGCTCAGCACACTTCGATCATTTTTCTGAGATTGTTAGAGCGGAGATTGATGACTGTTCGAGCGGGCTTTTATCCATCATCGGGAAGGACTTGACTTTGACGAGCTATTCCTTTTAAGAAAGTCGAAATTTTCCGGGATAGCCAGTCTATTGCATATTCCGTGTGCTTATTTCTCTAGAGAAATGAAGGTATATTAGCAGGAGCAGAACGATCCAAAGGCACGTGAATCATAAACTACTCTACTGGAAGCGCATACGTATGCCTGTATACTGTCGTTAGTACGGATATACCACAGCTGTGCCACGTGTTACTGCAAGCTTAGAAGGTCACCGCTCTTAAGGCCACACCGCTGCAGGTGGGAAAGCCCTCTTTTTTTTTTTTATTTTATTGACCTGGTCGGCTCTTGAGCCAGGCGCAGCGTTGACAGACGGGCATCACAATCGGCTCAAGAAATTTGCCAAGGACAAGTACGGCTACCTTTTGAGGTAACCGAACGAATTCACCCATTTCGCTCTCGCCTTTTACATGGCAGCAATCGGTTATTCACGGCTTTGAGTGGAGAGGAAGGTCATAAATAGAACAAGGTGGTGCTCAACGGCACCATTGAACACTTGCCCACCTCCTAGTCCTCCATTGTTGTTCTCGTAAGGAGTAGAAACGCAGTTCCGCATTAACTACGGTAGACTGAATGCGATCACAAAGCGGGGCGCATACTACTTTGGATCCGCTACTTTGGACCTTACCAGCGAATACCGGCAAAACAGTTTGTGTCCAGACAACTGGGGGAGAGCATCATTATTTACCCAAGGGAAAATCTACCAGTTTAAGCGCGTTATATACAATGGTGCCAACATACTTCAGCCATACTTCAGAAGTTGATGGACAAGATGATTAGGGCTTCGAAGTACAAGACCGCTCTCGTTCGTCCTGACGAGGTCATAATTTAGTACAATTTTCTCTCATGACGCACCTTTAAGAAGTACTGAAGTTAGTGATTTTGCACTGGATTTCGAGAAGGTCCAACTAGTTTTAAAATCGCCCATTCCGTCGACAGCTAGAAAGGTGAAGGGTTACTTAGGTCTCGCTATCCATTGCCGTTTGTTGATACGAGATTTTGAGTAAGTTGCGAGTCCGCTTTTCGTCGTACTCATCGTGAAGCACCTCATTTGGGATCCCAAACACGAGTTTCCAATTGCTTAAGTAACGAATGAGCTCGTCCTGTGTTTTTTCCGATGGGATTTGGGGACAAGGTTATAATTTCTACGTCGAGACGAGACCGGGAAGATTTGCAGAGAAAAGGAGTAAAATATAATTATACAGCGAATGGCTATAGCATGCTTGTTTGACATGTCACTTTTCAAAAAAAAGTATCTTTTTTCCGCAGAAAAAATAAGTTAAATTAACGAAAACAGGCCAAAAAGCTATGGGATACAATCATGTTGAATGTTAAACAGAAACTTCGAAACATTCGGCGGCTAGTAATTTAAGTAAATCACAATAGAAACTATATTTCTCACAATAGAAAATATATAATAGAAAATTTTCGATCACGTACAGGCACGAAATAAGAAAAAAATATATATATGCTCAGCCGTATTATAAAAGATACTTGAGATTAAGACTAGATGAAGTGATTATGCCAAAGAGAATTATGGTGAAACGGTTGTCTTGCCCGGTGAGATGAATCATAAACTTCCAGAAATTGAGATATCTTCATTTGTGCGCATCGACTTGTGATCGAAGGGTAGAGGTCTGACGCATATTGGGCAGGTAACGCTTTATTATTGTGCTATAACGAACTGTCAACTAAACACATGACAAATGAAAAAAAAAACACGTGATAAATAGAAATAACATAAACTACATTGTTACAAATACTCCATTTTCTCTACAAAAACACTCTACAACACTATTCAGAAAAAGAAGGATTACATTTTTCAAAAAGAAAATACAACTAGTTTTTTTTTTTTCTATTTTGTGGGTCGAATTGTGCTACATTTTTAACTGCGTTCTACCTGTGACAAATATGATACTTTGAACAGTTGCAGAATACGTTTATCTTTCATACAATATAGCTTTCACGGTGATCTCAACTCAACGCAGAAATAATCATATGTTCAGTTATCTATTTGGTAATTCCTCGGATCATTGTGGCTAATTTAGGTAACCGAGTAACCGAGCCGGTCCGTTCCATTAGATACACAGATAAACATTCAATCGTTGGCCTACTCGGGAGAATTGGCACAGTAGACTTTCTGGTGATCGTATGGCGTGAAGCCAAAACAACATACAAACAGCATGTCAAGTAATAGATAGCTCGTTGCTAGAGGCAACGACTGAACTACCTCCGAGAACCCCGCCATAAACAGAATCCGTTTGCACAAATTAGTCCCAATGACAGCGATTTAGGATGCCAACGGCGACAACGCCTAGGCTATTGTGTCGTGCTACTTATAACACGCGTACCGTGGAGTGAGGCACGATTGATCACAGAGAAAAAAAAAAATTAAATAGTCAATCAGTAAAAGCATAAGTGCAATAATTAAAAGAGTTAAGACCTGCTAGCTATTCTAACAATATTGTTGATCGGGTGCCCTTTCTATTTAATGCCTGAATAATCACCTGTTCTCCGGCCGAACAAGTACGTTCATATACTATAAACGAATGTCGGAAAAACATAGATCTATTGATTACTTCGTAGTATCAACTATAACAGTGAGGTAAACTATCTCCATGTTGTTGAATAAACTGAAAGAACGTAACACACAATATATGAACGACATTGACGTTCCAGTAACGAATAGCAGAGTGCCTCTGGTGCGTGATACACCTTGGACCTAAAAATAGGTTTACCTAGATGCACCAGATCACACGTCTCTTTAATAACTATGGCTTCAACATTACTGAAAGCCGAAGTGAGGTTTCAGTGAGCAGCTCCATTGTTAATTGACGCTTTACATAAAGAGGGCAGAAATTGGTTTGTTCCTTTTGCAAAGCACGGAAATTATTCTTCCTGAAGGTTACCTTTGTAACACCATGTGTGCATAGTTCCAGGATATCCAAAGTTATTAAATAAGTGCGCGCGTCATTTCACTTAAAGTAAAGAAAGCGTTTAGAAGAAATATTACATTTTACGCAGACATTGCTATATTTGCATATTAAAACGACATACAATAACTGCATCAATATAAACATAACTTCTCTTGCATTCGCGAACTCGGCTCAACAATAACAACTAAATACAGCCAGGATACTCCCGGATTCCTGTTAAAGCACTAGATGAAAACGTGAACCTTCTTATGGACTCACATATATACAGCCTTCAAGCAACGTAATAAAATGAAGGTAATAGAGAAATAATTATATTACGAAAAAAGTAGTGACGATTATAGCTAGGCAAGGGAATACAAATAATGTATTAAGAGTAGCTTATATAAGAACAACGTAATATTTTTCGTTGATATACGACTGATATGTACAAGTACAGACTGTTATTTGTACGCGTCTTGCTTATTCGCCAGGCAACGATATGAATCACGTAGGCGAACCCGACTGGGAGCGGGGAATATAAAGTTCTCGTTTACATTTCCCGACGGCATTGCCATGCCTATATCGATGCTGTCCGGAAGTTCGCCTTCAGGACAGGACAGGATTGGCTTTGTTCCGTGGGTAGCCCTAGCGCCGTTGCTGTACAAACTGATGAAGTAGATTCTGCTTCACCGTTCAGCTGTGTTATAAAGCACTAAGAAGCTAATGGACATTTCCAGGGTGCTCAGGACACCCTGGACAGATTGCTGATTACACTGAGACACCGTTGCCTCTCTGGGACAAGCGTACGTTTCCTAATCTACCCACCTATAAAAGTACGGATTTTCAACGGCTAATTTATTTTGTAAGTTTTCCCTTATACATGTTTGATTTTCCGTCAGCCGAAAATATTATCTAGAGAAAGGGCGATGAAATAAGTGATATTTTTCAAAATGTCGACTGGAAATTTGAAGTCAGATAGTATTCACTTGTTTCGTTTCAAGGTATACACAAAGTTTCTAATTTTTTTTCTTCTCTTCTTTGTTTTCGATAAGAACAATAACAACAAATACAAAAAGATTATGTTCGCTCTGTTATATACGAATCAGGCAAAGCGTGATAGAAAGGTCTCCAACCACAGGTAATCTCAAGGCAGCCATTTGAACGTAAGGAACATCAACTCGAGGAAACTCGCGATTTGTTCCCATAGGAAAATTACGAAATTTTCTCTTATGACATGTTAATTTTGGAATCCGTCAGCTACACAGCAGTCTAACGATAATTACATCCAGTAGCAAGCGCTGCTAATGAAAGCCTTGTTCTTACAATGCATTGATCTGTCACTTCCATTTTTCACTATATCGTTTCGTTCACGTCACATTTTCAATTAAAAGCCAACGTATCACGATGTTTGCAATCAAAAATCTGTCTGAAAGGTCTAATTACGCCCGAAATATTTATGCGAGTATCACAGAATCCTAAAATTGAAATTATCTCTAAGATACCACTCCTAGTAAACGTGTAATGTTGATTTCTACAACTTGCCCAAGGGATCACTTCACCAAATTAAGGGGATCCTGATCGGAGCCATTTTACCAAATTCACCCAATTCCTCTTAACGATATTTCGTTATTGTACTAACAAAATAATTATAAAAAAAGGCTCAACATTTATAATAATAATCACAACAACAATTATTATTATAGGAGTGATTAGTTTTTATAAAGTCGTCAGAAATAAAACATTTAATTATCGCTATGACTGATTACAAATATGTTCTCAGCAAGCACCACAATTAAACGCCTTAATTACGGCTCAACTGGCCCTGTCTGCGAAGATGGCGTGAACATTCTACCTAAGGCTATTGTTGCACGTAAGCAATAATTTAGTTCCTTTATTTGCACCTTTTACGAACGTCCTAAGATCCTTTTCATTCAAGCATTGATACTTTCACACAAAATTAACTAAGCAATCTTAATTTATTTATAGTAATACATACAGCGCGTAATCTGATCGTCAATATGTAAGTCACAAATAGGTCTATTCTATCTGCCGTCCCCAATGCGGCACACGAACTAACTACTGAAACAAGTAGTCATAGGCTGTATTACGTTATAATCAGGTGCTTCACCTGGGCGATCCGTGAAATCGGTCAGAAAAGCTCAGGCGAAACGTTCGTAAAATGTGTCGTGTGCTAGGGAGAAGAATATTTAAGAGTGCTATATATTAAAATGGAAATGATAGTAAGACATTAACTTGACCCTAACTGTGATCATTATCCTAATAAGCCAGTTGGTTCCAGGGTGGACAGGGCCTACGCAATGTGGAGTGCCCCCATGTTTGCGCTCAAATATGTGTCGTAGAGGTACAAGCCTGTTTAGGTAGAGAGGGTTAGTATAAAGCTACGTTTTTGCTCCTAGTCTTGTCTCATAGTTGTTGATATTTTTTTTGCAATAGGAGTTCGACGACGGCAGGCATTCAACAATCCAGTCAGTGAATTATTACTAGAAAACTGCACAGTTCTGGTAAGCAGCAGAGGAATTGTTGGTGCCGTCCGCTGTTGTAGTAGACATTGAAGTATAGCATAATAGTCCACTCAGGTACAACAGGACGCACTGTGTATGTTTATCGTTATGTCGAATCAAAACCTAAAGCTATTGTCCTGCTTGGTGTCCGTGCTCTTACAAAATGTACATAGCACAATGGAACAACGTAAAGCACATGTGGCAATAGGCAATTTCGGGCTAGATATTTCATTGTAGTCACCGCAAGGACTTTTCTCCCAAATGACTCATTTCTTTTTGGCCGCTTTAACGCCAGATGCGGCAGCCAGATAAATGTTTCTCCACTTTTAGCTGAGATGTCACAGTTATTGCATAAAATAACACCAGCATTATTGATCTAATGATTTCCCTTGTCAAAAGGCAACCAAAATAGGTTAGTTCTAATAATCTATTGACATTTTATAGCTTTTAGAGGAGTACCGAACGATGAAGTTGGATTATAAAATATGGTCAAAAATGTTTACTTTGTAAATATAGATCTGTTCACGCAAATAGTTAACACACGTTCGATGGATTTTACGAACCGCTACAATCGTAGGTCGTTGCGGATTCCATTACTCTATTAAATGCTTGCATAAGATACATTTCTATGGGTATTGAAAGTCACGTTTCTTAAACTTGTGAGAATGATCAAAATCATATTGAGAAATTCAGCTGTAATCAATGTTTTTCGGTATATCTACAAGATGGTTCTTTTATTATTTTTCTATAAGATGGATTTTTGGACGGAAAATATTAGGATACAACTTGTATAGTACGTACCACGTGTCAGTAAATTACTTGGACAAGCATTTCTAGCTCAAATCTAGTCGCATGTATCTCTTCATAGATTCTTCGCATGTAGATCTTCCATAGATTTTTGCATTTCATGTCTTGTATCTTCGGATCACGTTAATTTCATGTATTTGCACGGGCACCTAATATCTTTGCATGATGCTCCAAGGAATCTACTAAAGGTACTTCTGGAAAAATGCTAGAGTTATATCTGCACACTTTTGATGGAAGGCCGGCCCTCCAAGGGAATACATCTTATTGGCCTAAACTTTAATTGTTGAAAAGACGTTTTCAGATCCTGAATATGTATATGCATGGTGCGTTTATTAAGGTTTACATTTGTGACAGAAATGGTGAGCTGGGTGACATGATTTTTGCCGCTTTCTAGATCAATTCGATCAGTTGCTGCAATTAATAAATTGATTAAAACGTAAAGATTCCTGCAGTTACTCGCTTTGCCGTGCGGGGGCCGCGAAAGGCCCTATACCAATGTTAGGAGCTTACAGCATTTAAATGCATTTATTAGTAAAAATCGAGACGAACGGGACTCTTGTTACTCCACGGTAAAGTGTCGTTCTCTTGAACGCAGCTACAATCTTCCCTATTCCAAACGGAATAAAAAGGCTTATCTCACGTGTTGATCTCCACGGAAAACAATTGTTTCTATACATTAAACTCACCTTCGAGCAGCCTCGTCCGACTCTGAAATGGGATTGTACTAAGTGGAAACGTATGGCCACAAGATCACCCTAGAAACTAAGGTGTTTGCATCAACAACATTAAAGTTGCGTTATTCTTTACGTATATGCAAGACTATTGGCCAATGCTAGTAAGCTCAACTTGCTTACTGACACCTCCAAATCTGTTTATAATTAGAAGTCTACATTTGGTCACTTTTTTAGCATATGTAAGAATATCGATCTGCCTGTCAGGATATTAAATGTTTGCCGAACATGAAGTATGCAATGAAACAGATCGTATACTATAGACATGTCGTAATATTGGCCTACTCAGTAAAAAAAAACATAGCACCACACTGACCAATTCGATGGATCTGTTTGTGGCTGCAGAGTAACGCAATTGCCTTCGTAGCTGATACGCCCGCATAATTTGTAAGATCGAATCGCGCAAAAGCCAGAGAATATCATCTTTTTATGTAGAACGAATGACGTTACGTCTGGTATCTGTTACACAATCTGTCTTTTTTTTTTTCAATAGACACAAACGCGGACTGCCTGAAGGGAAAAAACCTCAATGATTTCGATACCGATGTAGTCGCTCCTGGATAGGCCGAACAGGACATGCTAATTCTGTCCCCAATATCAAAGAGCAAACTAATCTATTAACCTATTTTGGTGATACAATTCGTTCAATTCGACCGAGACTCGCATGTGGCAGTCTTAACCCTAGTAGAACATAGCAGTGGATCACTGCAACGTCGAAGGATAAGATATAACAAGCTCAAAAAAAATTAAAAACAAAAAGTTAAAATAAGCAGAAAATAAGTACGTGTAGTTAAAAGACTCAAGCAGAAAATATTGAAGCATAAAGGGTAGAACTTGGGAGAAACAAAAAAGAACAATTGTTATTGCGTCGTTACTCGATCAAATTCAGTTGTGTGTGATAATTTACTGAGTTATTCTCCCAAATTGATTCAACAGAACACGACCGTAACGTCAAACAATACGACAACACTGTTGATGCATCAAAGTACTGAATACTATACCATATTCCGTTAGCTTTCCTATATCAGGCGAAATCCATTCGAGGTGCGCCAATCTAACAGAATAGTGAAGCATACTAAGCGTCCTCAGTCCTGTCTTTCATCGTCCTCATTTTATCTCGGAGCTAATTTACGCATTTTACTAAATAATTATTTTCTGAAAACTTGCTTACCACCTACTGCCGCATAACCAGAGAGACTACACCTAGTTAAAATCTTTAAAGACAAACTTGCAGAGCAGATAGGTTCATAAAATAGTACAGGATTTTTTTTATCTACTTTAGATGTCTATCGTAAACACTCGTTGGTAGGAACTCAGTCTTGGATTACGTATGAATAGCCTTTGTAATTTGTTTTATGGTACCTAGTGCATACTAAACCTACGGGGTGTTCTGTGGCATCAAACAAACCTCGCCATGCCCAATTATATATCACTTGTCTGTAAATTGGCTACAATTCGGCAAATCGTTTAGTGTATCTCGGGTTTTCCACCTGGGACAGTGCCTATAAAAATGTCCCTTACCAAACAACGACTAGGTACAAACATCGCACGGGTTGTCGCTGTACCATACTCTTGATTGCAAATACTCACTACGGTATATTGTATAACACAAACTCTCGTTTTGTTTATTCTCTTTGCATGTGTATATTGGGAATCAGTCATAATTGGTTGCGGTGGATGGGATGAGTGTAGCTAAGATTTTCAAGAACTTCATTGAGTGCCACCCTAGTGAAAATAGAGGACACAACTATAGATGGACTTGTTATTACTTTGTCTCTAGAAAAATTTTCTCGTGTTCCTAAAAATAATAACAGATCATGCCGATCATACCAGGGAGATTTAGCGGATTCTACGGATAGGGAATCTATTGTAGTGATTTTTCTAAGCTAAAGTAGTGAAGATAATGAAACTTGGTGTAATAGCATTGCCTTAAGTTTAACTTCGAAGTTTTACAATGCCTTCAGGGGCCTTACGCAACTAAGTTGTAACCTATCGGGCTAAAGTTATTCCCCCGCATTCGTTTTTTTTTCTAATATCTTGCTGCCTTTCACGTTTTCACCACATTGCTCATGACATATTGATGAAGAGTCACAAGCTCAAGTCGGCCCTGTTTCTTCTCACCCTTAGAAATCAACAGAGCAGAGTGATCAATGCTTTTTCTTCATCAGCCTCGGCTTGGATTGCTCCATATCTTTCCGGCTTTGGAATCATTTAGACAACTAAAGGGCCTCGTAGCCACACAACCTTCATATGATTCTTCAGCGTTGTTGGTAATAGTTTCTCTATCTCTAAACATCCATCAAAACTCCCTACCAGAAAAAAACTTCTGCGCAAATATCCAGATGCTCAGGAACGACTTATTCCAAATGACGGTACTAGTCTTGCTACCGCCTTGGCCACAGCAAGCTATTGCTAATTCGAAAAGGCTCACGGGATTTCACGAGTGATATAAATCACAAAATATAGTCATGTAATATAATAAAGTCATAACTCCAATATATCGAAAGGATTTCGAAAGGATTTATGTTATGAGTTAGTTCGAAAACTGAGCTGTTCAAAGTACGTTCGGTGAGATGAGTATTTAAAGCTAGGTTTTGCACAATTGTGGCACGACACAATGCGTTTGTACGATTTTACAATACTTAATAATACTTAAACATGCTTTACCAATCGTCAACGGTTATTAACAGATTATTTAGTTTTCCACGATCCGGTAGAACGTCTATTGGGGTTCACGCTTTAGCAACTGTACAGACGCCGTTTCGGCAAATGCCCCTTGATAGAAATGAATCACCATAATTCATATACTTGATGAATTCAAATAATGATTATATCGTGCGTGCCTTGAATGGTTACACTAAAAATTATACTAGATAATATATTCGCGTTATACATATACACACTTTTGCACCATGGTGCTTCCGCAATTGTCTTTCACCCTTGTTACAGCATTGTTGTTGCTCTAGCCTCGAAAATATCACCCCGATCAAATGGTGAATCACAAATATATTTACTTGTAGTGCGTGAGTCTTTGCATCAGACACTGGTTTTCCCTTGAGATTATTAGGTTTATCCTAGTTCGATTGCTAAATACTCAAAACGTTCATCACTAAATGTGCGTAAATTATTTTCGAATTTTCGTCTATCGAAAGTACCGTCAGGCCCTATCCGTTGCGTAACTATTTTTTTTCTACAGAACTGCATGACGCTGAGGAATCCGATTTTCCCTACACATAGTCTTTACTCCGCGAAAATACTTCGAAATCGTCTGCCAGAGCTAGTGGCAACTAAAGTGGATGTCCGGCCCGGTTTAACATGGCCTTTGTCTTGCAAAACCTTAAATCCGCGGGGTCAATGAATCACCCATTCCGAAGTTTCTTAGATATTCATGCACAGTTTCCACCGAGCTGCCCGTGCAAGTCTCATATCGCACGCCGTCGACCGATACACCGTAAACAATGTCAAACACAAAACATATTTTCAAACTGGAATTCGCTAACCTAACCTAACCTAACAGCTAACCTAACCTAACAGCTAACCTAACCTAACAGCTAACCTAACGTGTGGGGGCAGCTTAAGGGCCGAGCTCCGGTTCCAGCTTGGTTTTCCACCCCATGACAAACTCCTAGCCATTTAGGTTGTCTGGACGCCAAACTGTCCCCAGAGGCCTTACACATTGCTGGGTATACGCCACAAAAGACCGCTTGCGTAGTTGCAGCGGAGAGTCATGCGAAAGGTAAACATTTCCACAAAGCAAGTGTCCAGAATAGAGTGTACGCATGATAGCAGCAGCATCGACACTAGTGCGCAAACATGATCTGTCCGAATACCACCGTTTGTTTGATAAACTTCTCCATAGCATACCTCTTTTGCATCAATATTTTACTCTGGATACCGCGTAACTAGCGCAGGTCGTCACTGTGTCTTCGTGCAAAAAATATCTGTCTATATCGAAAAAACGCACATTTGTTTATATGGCCAAAAGAACAGACTCGCCATTCGTTGTTTCAGTTTAATGGTTTCTAATGAATTTTTGCTGCTCCGTGAATATATCCCGGTACACTTCCAATTAGAAGGCTCAAATTATCTCTTGAGAAAACAAACCAACTTGATTATACCGCCACAAGCTACCTTCCAAGATGCATACTTGATACGAAACCGTGGTGGCATACTGAAAGGTTTCAATATGGAACCGTATCCACTAGTCTATTGAAATTATGTATTCTTTCTGTGGTCTTTGAAAGGTAAACAATATGAAGTCTTTGTTACTACACTCCCTAAAGTTTGTATGCATTATTAAAATCTGTTGTAATATATATATACATCGAAGGGTGGTATGAATAAAGCGCGCCAAATTTAAATCTTAACTCTGCATGCAACTCGTGTGAACAGCTCTTCACTGGTACACCCGCTAAGGTGGCTTTTGTGTTAACCGAGTAGTGAGGGAGCCGCTAGCCCATTGTTTCCTCGTTCAGTTCATCACGTCGTCCGATCACAATGAACGTATAATCGCCATTTGTAGTCGAGCAGCTACACTGGAACGGAGCAGGTAAGCGCATGCTACCGAAACAGAGTAGCAGATAGCAGCAGCGTCACCTTTCACTAGACGCTACACGTGGATTACAGATGGCACATAACGGAGAAAAGCACGCAAGAACCCAGATCCGACAGTCTTCTAATCGCGTTCAAGGGAGGCCTAGTGAAACAGTCAGGGCCGCTACTGTGGCTGGGTAAGCGTAAAGGGGAGCCGTTGGTAGAGAATGAACTAACGGCTTTCCAGTTAAACATTGCTGTCTATAATAAATCATTGAAAAATTGAAGCAAGATCGTTTTACGACTATTCCAGAAACAGAGGCGTAACTATTTGTCTCTACCGTTTGCGATTACTAAACTAATCCTATGTAAAAACTTATTTCGTATGTGGTAGTTTTGGTTCTCTACAACGAAGTGATGCAATAGTACAATGAAAGAAGATAAGATGTTGGCCTTAGAGTAATACAAAAATAACTACAACTACCACTGTCGAGATATCTTCAACTTTTAACAAAAGTCAGCTTTCCATTCCTCAAACACCCGTTGCGTTCTAATGCGGTCTAATTTTGAATTTTGGCGGAATTAGCTTTTAGCGCTGTTTGTTTCAAAATAGTCTACCTCATAAACACGTAAATGTCTTGTTTTTTCTTACGATTTGCTACACAGAATATAAATGTGTAAAGCGGAATTGTGTCGCCGTCTGAGCTCCATTCAGTTATCTGATTGGCTTTTCTCGATCAATGGAGTAAACCGTTTCGGCCTTTTGAGAAGCATCAACGCGACCGTGAATGATTGTCGTATGTCTAGTTTGAATATGGTTGGCATCTATTTTTTCTCGTGTTGTTCTGTATTTTCACATGTACATAGTGAGTTTTAGCCTTGCACTGTTCACCGGTAGCATCTCGTTTCGATATGTAGGCTCATATTGTAACAGGCGAAGTTTCTCTACAATAACGTGCACGTGTTTCGTGTGTATGTGTAGACTCTTTCGTAGACTTGCTTCTTTTGCTTTGCTTTTCTGATTTGTCCACTAAACATACACAAATACATTGGTTTCATTGTGCGCGAGACTATGTAGTGCTACAGTTTACGGTTCACGGCAGTTAAAAGCTGCTGTAAACCTAGCCTCAGAATGCAGGAACCGTTTCGGCACCACAACCACCTGTGGAATATGTCCGATCATCAGACAATGGTCCTAGATATAACAAAAGAATAGATTCAATTATTTTAGTTGGCATCATTCATCACGAGCTGAGACGACGACGACGACGACGACTCTAGATTCTGGAAAATACGCTTAAGAGGCATAACTTGAACTTTAAATGAATATACGAATGCAAATATCTATATACGAATCGTCTCCGCATGGGTAGTCAAGAAAGAGTTGGACTTATGTGGCTAATCAAAACATTTGTTAATATGGTGTGGTTACAACTGTGTTAAAAACTCAATGTAGCCTGTCTTGCGTCAGGAGAGATTTTACCATATTTCAACATATTATGCAATACTCATATTAACATATAAAAACTTTGTGTAATGATTTTCGTATGAATCACTTAACTGAGTTTATCTGCGTTAAGGCTGATATCCCGAACTGTGCTTTGGCCGTACTACGCAAAGCGTTAGATACTTTATGAAACAAATATTTTGTTGCCCTCGAATCGAACCATTTCTAGCACATTTATCGTCAGTGTGATGCTATGTGCATTTGGTCGAACACCGACAAAATGCCATAGCATCACACGATGCCAGGTCCAAGTGGCCTGTTTCACATAAACAAGGATCTAGCGAGCAACTATAGTGTTAGACTGTAGAAAAATAATTTGCTCTCAAGGCCATGTAGCGCCAATTCTTCATTGAAATGTACCTTGGGGCCACACATCTCTAAGATACTCCGTTTAAATTTGAAATTTCTTTCATCCCAAAGCCACATCTAAGCTAAATCGGGCACTTCGACAAGAGCTATTGTATGTTCTTAAAAAAAGTCATGCTTCTTACAAATGACCACAATTACGTCTTAGATTCGGAACTCAAATCGCTAACAAGTAATTTTCAATATTTTTTTCGTTGATCCGGAGATAGACCCTGGATAATAGTCGTCTGATAAGTGATACTGATACGTGTAAAGTCATTAGAGAGTGTAGCTCAAACATGCTATCGGCAAAATATGTTAGCGGGATTAAATTTTAGGACAATAGCAAGCTAAACGTCCCAAAAACAAATGTGTAACAAAAAAGCTTATTGTTGAAGTTTACCTAGACGACCCAATAGATAGCTGACGCTGTTTTTTCCAAAATGGCCTTCCATTTTTCTATAAAAAATCAGACTGTATCAAACTTGTTTTTCAAGTAATTTGTTTTTTTTTTTCGAATTGCTTGAATTGAAATAATATTAAGGATCCTCCGATTTGACTCACAAAATTCTTCGTCGAATTTTTCAGGAGCCATATGAAAGCTATCAATAGCGTAAATGGTCGATTCCGGTCAAAAAGGGAATTTTTATCCTCGGTGATGGTCTGTCCAGCGCGAAGTATTTAGATAATAGCTGATTTTTACTTCCGATTCCGATAAAGACGTATTTTTTCCGTTGCGATGAGTCTATTATGCTGTTCTGGATAAAAAAAATTGGCTTTTTTTGCTGCCAAAGTTGGCGAAAAAATGTGTGCCCGTCGTGACAAGCAGCCCGCAATGCTTTGACTGAATTGAAACGGAGCACCTTGAATACTTTACATGTAGAGCTATACACTAGATGTTTTGATTTTTTCAAAAAAAAAAAACTTTAGGTCAATGGAAAAGTATTTTAGGGCGTACTAGTAACTACTAGGATAAAACGCCGTGTGTATGCAGTTATGGAGGCGTTCTGGCAAGATCCGAGTTAAAACAATTATCAACGGCTTTAGAAGCTTATTTTTGTTTCAGTTAAAAGATCATAACCATTTCAATTGAAACATTTAACAGCCAGTCTAGGAGTATGTGGGTGAACAACCCTTAACCAATGAAGAACTATATATTGAGTCAAGGCAGACTCGATATCTTCCTTGTACTGCTATTGTCCAATCATTCGATTTGACATGCTTGGATGTACGAGAGAAACGGCTTTTGCTAATAGAATGCGCATAGCGAAGCGAAACTGATCTATAGCCAACATGTAGTATTTATACAAAGTACACATCGTTATGGCCGTGGTAGTTATATTACTAGATGAAGTTATTATTATAACTTCATCTAGTAAATACTTATATTATTATATAAGTAAGCAATTTTTCACTAAATAAAAAAAACACACACACTTTTATGTAACTTAAGAAAGCAAGAAATTAAGCTACTATGTATTCGCTATCATCTTTCACAACCAAACCACAATATCCCTCGACTAGTCAAACGAGATTCTCAGATCTGATGAACTTTCGAGACCTTTTTCATTGTCAAATATACTGTTGCGAACTTTAATCGAAGTGATTGCCAAAGGGGGAGGGGGTAATCTATCAATACGTTGTCTAAAGAACATGATGGATGCAAAAGAAGAACATTCAAACTTTTACGGAACTTTTATGACTTCTGGCATACGTGATCTGATGAAACATAGCTTTCCCTTATCTTAATATTTCGAGTTTTACTTTCGATACCGCCTTTAGCATTCTACCAGATGGCTAGCTCCCAGCATGACACAAAATGTGTCTATGCCGGGACGTAAGAAAATGTGTTTCCCACTAAGCTATCACGGGGGTGGTTTTCCTTACCTATTGGGCCTTTTACGTTATATGGCTTCGTTCCACTAAGTCATGCATTATTTGATGTTAACTGCTTTGTTTTCTTCAAATATTTGCCTATTGATAAGACTATCTAGTTCGACTAAAAGCAAATCACTTAACGGATCTATTTGGAGACATCCATTGCTGCTTGGTGTCGACTTGGATATACCATTTCTGTGTCGGAATTTGTCATTATAGATGCGTGTTATACGGTTTCGGGCGAACTGTGAGCAGGCGAAGAGGAGTCGTGCTTCCCAGTGCCCTTGACTTAGTTAATGGGTCACTCAGACTCCTAATTTAACCATATCCAAGGAGTCCTGTCAGACATCGGGTTTCAACCGAATCAAAAAGTACTTTTTTGTGCCGGTTCGGCAGCTCCATGAGTTCAACAAAAAGCGAAATATAATAAGTGTTAGAATTTTTTTCCAACCAAGAAGCAAGTCCGCCTTCGGAGTCTGAACCCGAGCTAAAATGTCGTTTACTGCGCAACGAACTTACAAGGGGCTTATAAAGCAGAGTGAACATGTTCCAACGTTATCTAAAAATATACTAACAATGATGAGGTAAAGGCAAAGAGAAGCATCTAAAAAACCGACATTACAATCTAGTACCTCCTCGGTAAACACACAATTTTTATGTCGCTTTATGTGAACACTGAGAATGTTCACAGCCGTTCAGATCGAGTATTAAAGGTTTTTCTATTCTATTATATATGCTTATCTCTAAGGTTGGTTGGGAGGGTTATGCTCGAGTTTCCGGTCTGAGGCCTATTTTGGTGTCGACCAAAACGGATTGGCCTTTGACTGTAAAAGAAACAAGAAGAAAAAAGGCCAAAGACCTAGTGCAAAGTATGAAGACGGAGAGCAAATTCCCTTCGCTCAGTTGGAAAATACATTCCTGCCTTGTATACATCTCACCGCATTGTTCGTCGAGCTACTTGCGCCTTTTAGACGTATGGGTCGCTGTCGACAAAGGCTGCCCAGACTAAGTCTGCAAGTAAACTGACCGTACACACTTCACCCCACAGCTGAGCGGTATAGCATATACCCATGAGTTTCCTCGCACGGCCGTTCTGGTAGCTAACACCATCTTGAACTTTTTATACTTACTAAAGGTACGACAGCGACGTCTCAGAGACATTGGCCCAATATATGTTTCGGATAAGTAACGGGTGGTCTTAGAACTACAGACGAAACTAACGTGGCCAAAAAATACATGTATAGAGAAAAACTGATAACGATAGGTTTATTTTGTTTAGAAAAATCCATAAAAGTTACCTAAGCAAATTATGTATATTATATGTATATATATATATACCTAAGCAATTTATATATATACTGTATATATTACTGATACCCCTGTCTGTTTCACACGTACTTTTCTGGATATAGTTTCATAAGGTAGTAGCTTCTCTAAAAAGGGCAGTATTATAAGATGACGATAAGGGGGTTGAATGTGAAGGCACAGTTTTTTTTCTCTATTCTTGATTATGATTCTTTTTATCTATTAAAAACTTGCGTTTTACGCACTTTACTAGCACAAATCTTGCCTACTTGTGCATCTTGGAGTAGATGAAAAGCTGCAGATCTCCTTTGGTACGAAAACATGTTGTAGAAACGGATAGCCCTTCTTCTATAGAATATTTGTACATACGGTGATCCTAACATTAACAACCGCTTAGTCCAATAACTGGCATTGACTACATTATTTCCGGTTTTGCCTTACAATTACCCCTCACATTCAGATGCATAGTTGCAAAGATAAGTACGAGGAAGATCACACTATACGTCATGCGTAGTTTAAGTACAGCCCGTTAGCACAAATAAGGTCATAAAATAACGAATATGAATGTCAAACAGTCCAACGACTGCAACACGTATAGGAGCCGTTTTTTACGCGTATAGGCTTATACTAGAAAAAAAAAACATAGTCGCTTTGCCACTTAATCGTCCATAACGTTCCTTAAAACTGGAGAGAATTGTGATGTTTTTACGTAACTGTCAGACGACTGTGCTTACCTATTCCCTGTTAAGAAATAGTGAAGAACAGTAAAAGTCGAGCAAGATTGATCTAAACTAGAATCCGAGCAGAAATACACTTGGTTTCAAGTTAAAGGCCAGCTGTCTGAAGGAACGCCTAACAGTTAAAATACAAAGAGACGTACTTTGCCTTCTAGAGCTATAGTTTTAGGAAATAAAAACGCTCGGTACCTGTGCACCTGTAATTCTTAAAAAAGGTTCCGTTATAGCCTTAATGTACTCAAAAGAAGTTTGTGACATTTTGTGTTCGATGGTCGCCCTCACGACTGCCGCCACAGGAGACGATTGGCTCGGGCTAGCTTTTCAACCGTCTAAAACAGTGGCTTTTAATAAAGCCCTTTTCCTAGTCAAGCAGCCGTCATTAGTGGACAAGAAAAAGAGGTTTGAGTAACACATGCATTAAAAATCAGTTATATAATATATTAGTGTCAAACACTTAGTGCCAGCTTCTTCTACCTTTGCTTTGCAGTATTACCAGTTGAAGTCTTTATTGTATGAAACTTAGGTACAAATAACCTATCCATAATTCTGATTCGGGAGTTATTTACTTTTCATATCGCCCGGAGCAACCACATGAGATATATAATATGGCGATTATATATGCTTTCAGCTCATTCACTGAAATGAAGTTTTGACTAACGCTACATAAGCTCACCCATCTCTGATTCGTGTATTTTATACCATAACTGTATATACCAATTGGCCTATGGGAATCTACACTGCAATGCATTACTCGGGTGTATCTGAATGTCTCCAGGGAATGATAATAGCTCTTTTAATTACTCAGCTATTCTAGTTCGTTTTGTTCGACTGTAGGATCCGCCACGAAGCATGGCATAATGCGTGACTAGAACTGCCTTCACACCCCTCTCAAGTCTATGATTGTGTCTCTGGTAACGTAAAGTACACGCGGATCGGTTGTACCCGAGCTTTATATATATATAGCAATTCATAGAAATGCATGCATAGCCAGTACAACCCCCGAAAACATATCCAAATCAAATAGCCGCATTAACCGCATACGTGTGTTCGAAAATAACCCAACTTAGAAATATTCCATAAAGTTACATATCACAAATTATTTCAACGTCTTCGATAAGCAGAGCAGAATTTGAGTGATCTTTTAGAGCGGCAATTGTTCGCGAAAATCTATTATATGCGGAAATTAAATAGGTACAATATTGTATCATATTTTTATTAGATATTTATAATATGTAAGTATATATCTTAATAAGTATATATATAAGTATATCTCATAAGTATATATATGATTTAAGTGTCACAGTAGAGGCAATTGGTCGGATCGAACTTGCGAACCAGTTGATATTCAGTATTACGAAAACATTAATTCCTATTATCATTAAACGTTTTTGCTGCTAAATCGGTCTGTAGTAGTTTATCAGGAAACGAATATCGCATTGCCAATACTAGTGTATGTACATACATACATATTTTAGCCTTACGTATAAACACACATATAAACATGCAACTGTATGTTTAAAATCGTAAAAATCAAATAATGACCGGTAGTGAATCGGATTGACCGATGGGAGAATACTTTTCGCGAGTACCATTCGAGGCCTTTGATTACAATGATTAAAAAAGACGGCATGCAAGACATATCAGTCAGCCTAGATACTTCGTATGGAGGTCGAAGGGCAAAATCTTAGGATTTTTGAAGGTGAAATTATGGAGGGCTCACAGGACAAGAGACGAGGCAAACATTTGAATACTCGTTTGTTTTGCCAAAGAAATAGGCCGCCTTCCGTTAAAACCGGAACAGTCCACTCCGAAACTACACATGAAGAAAACAAAGCGTGTCGCAGGGAACATGTATCTCGCATCCAATAAATGTTCTAACTTTAGCAGTTCTTATTATTGCAGTAGCTGCCGCCTTCGCCCGTCGGCATCGTCGGTATTGCAGGCGTATGTTTGACGCACCACATATATTCTTACCTGAAAGTATTATAAATAGCGAGGTGCATGAACGTAATGTACGACTAATTATTTTCTGAGGGTCCTATGGCCAATCAAGCATGATTATCCGAGGCTAATGATAATAAGCCATTATCTGTGCAAGTTACCAGCTAGCTTTGCTTTGACGAGAGAGGGTCAGCACGTTTCTTCAAAATCGTACCGTTTAGCAATATCGTATGATATTGTACCCGGAGGGAAATATCTTCGATAAAAAAATAACGTTTTCGAAAAGCCTTATCGAATGGCAAGAAAATATATATGGATCGGCAACTAATGTATTGTTGTTTGTTGCTACTTTTTTTTTGAAATAAGTATTACGAAACAGATTCTTAGAGCCCTGACAGCACGGCCTATTTGGTGGCTGTGGGTTGTTTCCAAGTTCACAGGACGAAAGCGTAAAAAGGCCGGTAGATGTCAACCTAACCTATCCAAGATAATAACACATTACAGTGACTTGTATGGTAATTATCTCTATCTTTTTGTATTGATATATGTCATCGCAAGCTAACGTTTAATGTGAGATAATAAAGATCCATTATTTATTTAATTCCCCAAGCTGATCTTTTGACCTCGTAAATACTGAATATATACTAGCATGTGGTTAAACTAAAACTTTGCATTTCTCTATGTTATCACTGGCACATTTTTTTCATAGACGTCTTCTATATATAGTAAACGGTTAAAGAAACTGAACTATTAAAACTTTTTAGTTCTGGCATGATTTACTGTATAAAAACAACAGTCGCTTGACGATAAATAGTTGGCCCAGTTCTTCATGATTTGGTAGTAGTGACAAATGGTAGCCGTTAGTACTGAAGATGGCATCAGATCATTGTCGCCGTGGTCTGAAATAAGCGGCGAAAGGGGGCTGGGCAGTGAAGGATTAGCGTCTGCGGAAGGTGACCCGACGGCAAAGGAAGATTGGACAAATGTTTCACGAAATAAGAAAGCAGCCATGTACTGTACAAAATCGTTGTATCTGCACTATAGAGACTTCACGCCAAGAACGGCGATAGACGAAAGTGCAGGGGCCCTTATGTCATTGAATGATTTGCAGTCGCAAGGGGCGACGGTCGACCGAATGCGGTGCTGCACGAACGTTAAATCGTTAAGGAAGCCCCTGGCATGGAGTACACGTGAATGCTACATAGATGTACTATGGCTGGGAGCGACGTTCTAGTGTTATGACTAGGTAAAAAAAAAATAACAAATAACTGTTAGTTCTGCCGTACATGGCTTGTAAAAGCTCTAGCTGCTAACTGATGTGTTACCAATCTCCATTTAACGGCTTCTTCTGAAATCTCTGTAATATATATATATATATATATATATATATATATATATATATATATATATACGTAAGCCAAATAAGTTTTTAGCTAGGAAAGAAATTGTGTCCTAATTTGGAGTTTATAATTACGTTATAACGTGCAGATCGTAGTTTCATTTTTGGCCGAGCAAGACTAACTCCGTTAAGCTTCTTGCTGCAACGTAATAGGCTAACAGCATTCGTTTCGAGAAGAAGCAGGCTTTTCTTTTGTTGGCATATTTAAAAGCATGTCGCATGACAACGTCGGCCATGTTTCCTGCCACTGTTAACATCGTCCTGACCATGGTTTAATAATGCTGCCGTCAATGTTCATCGTCTTTGCTACTGTATTAATGTAGATACTGATGTCTTTATTGATGTACTGCATATGTCGTATAACTGAAAGAAAAAAGCCACCACCACCACCATAGCTGAAGTTATTGGAACCATAGGGGTGAGAATCTCGAATAACGATACAATTTTTAGGATCGTAGCCCTGACGAGTTAGCTGCTGTGCTAATGCCGCTGCTGCTACCGCTACAATTTAGATGACTGGTTGAGTGCTGCAAAAGAATGAAATGCCGAGATCAGAGACCCGTAAAAGGTATATACCAATCAGCAGTTCGGCCACGTCGTTGCCGCTTTTCTCAAATTCAGTCCATTTTACGCGGGGCCAGAAGCATTCTTTCTGCAACGACGCCCTCCAAGAAAAAGCTTCGCCAATGACGACGACTATATCGCACAGAGGAAACGACTAAGACTCTCTTACATACACATATAGGCATACAGACAAACACACACACACACACATACATTCGGATCTGCGCGAAAAAAAAAAACTCCTTTACCCCGTCACCTCTTCAGCCCGATAGAAGGATAGGTGGTAGGTCTCTTTACTACCACTTCGTTGATTCGGCCGTGGCCTGGCCAGTCTATATCACTATAAGAACCTGGGAGCTCAGGGCGACAGGGGACAACGGAGCACCGAACAGAAACGTTTGAGGTTACCATTTTTGAGGACGTCATTCGTCGCTCCTCGTAGAGTCGGTCTCGACAACGGCTGGCTGCATATAGTAGAACAAGCTCGAAGGGCGAAAAGAGGGAAGAATGGTGACAAAGTGCTACCATCTAACATCGGCCATCTTTCACTGCTACGAGTTCCTCCATGATTCTCGGTGATCGACCCAACAGTAAAACCTCAACGAGACTCCCTCTTTCCCTTGACCAGAATTCTAACACTTGACGGAAAAGAGGGTTAGTCGGGACGATGGTGTCAAGCAAAGTAGAGAAATAATAACGAGGAACAGAGACAAAAAGCCTTCCATTTCCGTTCCCGTAGATGACACAGGAACTTAACACTACCCAGATCGAACCTCCCATCTAGCTCAAGGTTGCGAGCACACACAATAGCTCACAGAGGTTTTCCTGGATACCCAGGCCATTTACGAACACTCCACCGTCTACGAGTGTACAACACAATGAGCGCCGAAACTAGTTTCGCTGCCCACGACTACTAGCGCTAGCTGCTACGATTGCATTCATGATCGACTTCAACGATGAGAGCCAACTAAGTCTCGCCTGAATAATACAACTACCGCGCAAGCGGGAGCTGCAGACAGAACAGCTGGCCACAAAGTGCTATCTTGTCCACCAAAATCTAACATTGACTCTCGAAGATGATCTTGTAGTCGCTCCGGCATGTACAGTTTATAAAGGTTGTTATTTAGAGGTAGGCGGGACCTCACCACAGCTGAAGTTGCTGCCTCCCAGGAAGGCTGGGCATATTATCTCGTTGCTGTTGCTCTGTATGGCTCAACCATGTCGTAATTATTGCCCTTATGCTGAGGTATGGACATATAGCCCTTAGGCCTTAAGCTGCCAGTAGTCCCGAATGGCCCAAACGAAGAAACGCTAAAAGGAACGAAACTAAGACAGCGACGTTGCATGGCCACATAATATTTTATCGAGCTAAGAGAATTGCATAGCTAACACAATATATATATAAAACGTGTGCCACGTTTATATGATTCTTACTAAGGTTAGCGGACCTGCTTCAGATGAATAAAGACGTACGTCCAATACCGAGGTTTGCTTGCAAGTGCCCTATTACTACTAATACTACGTTCTATTTGAGATAGAAATATTTTTTACAGTTTCATATACAAGTCAATTAGTAATTAATTTAACACAACAGCACGCGCTCATTGTGGTACGCTTCGATAGTAGATACTTAGAATACGAATGACGGTCATGATCTTCGGCATTGTGCCGTTTTTACGTCCGACAAAGAACCGGATGTCAATTGAAATTAGCATGCAGTCGTTAAGTGGACAAGTGAGCCTAGAATTGTCCGGTTTAATTGATTTTGATTGTCTCAGCAACGCTGTCGTGCTCAACACGAGTCGTCTTGTCAACACCGTCGGCTCTATATAGCCGCCAGATGATATTTTATTTTGCACATCTCTAAATTATAACTACTTAAATGAATTGTCGTTGAATTTCAAGCACGGTAATTTAGATTTTCTGCTGACTGCATCTGTGTGCCTTCGTAATGTGAGTACTATTTACTCACACGTTTCCGTGCATAAAAGTGTTTTTCAGAACCTTCAGACATGAAGCATCGCTAATTTTCCGCTTGCTGTAATGGAATGATTTTTATCAAACACTAAATTGAAAACCTATCAAGTGCCTAAATATTCACGTAACTGATACCATTTATTAATTGAGGCCGTATGAAATGAACTCACTAATTATTGAGAGCTCTTTTTTTTCCGTCGCCTGACTGAATATATTGGTAAAGAACACTAACCTATATAATAATTCACGGCTGGACGTAACGCTGGCTTGGTTACATGGGTCGTCATACACCCATTCAGATAAGTGAAGTGACGTCACTCATGTGTCGGTAAGTGCTGGCTAATGCATGATGCGTTGCCGTAGCTGCTGAAGAGAAATTTGCACTTAAGTTTGAAGAGATGTGACTATAGGCGACAATTTGCCGTGACAAACACCCAAGCTTTACCGTAATCATAAAGGCTGCGCGGCCGGAGCCTTTTTAGGGAGTCCTATAGCTGAGTTTCTTGCCGTAGCTAGGCAGCAAGACTCGATAATTGAAGCAGTGGGAGCTACTCACTCACTGTGTCTGCGTCCACGCCTTTCCTCCGATCTTCGAAGCTGCCTTGACGGTCTATGTTTGAGACCATGTAGTACGGTCGCCTGGTTGCAACTTTTATCAAGAACGGTTAGAGAATCGCTCCTGTTAAGCGCATGAGAGCTTTCTCTCTTATTGCTCTTTGTGTAATCTCTGTTTTCACTGCACAGGTATTAGCCCAAGGAGACGGCAGGTAGTCTGGCTGGCCAGAGAAGCTTCGAACAACCTTGAAAGGCCCTGTTGATGAATCCGCTGGTTTGTCCTTCCGCAATACATCGAGACAAACTTGCTTCTCATGTGGAAACGGAATTTACCTTCGCCATCTGAGTATGTTTTCGCTGTTCGTAGTTCTACAAAGTCACCTGCTAAAAGATTAAGTGAATGGCCGATTCTTACCACTTCAGTTGTATAAAGAAAAGCTGCAAAATAAGTCGTCCGAAGGAAACGCATCCATAAAATGTACGTAGCCTTGTAGAAAATTTTTCTAGGACCTGCAAAATTTTTCAAGTAAAACTTCACGCTAGGAGCAGATCCGTACAACTACGTGCAGCCGTATCACACTTACAATAGCAGCATAAGGACAAACGCAGATACTTTTGGGCGTTCCGGTCTACCTCTGTCTATGTGTATAAGTGGCATTTAAATGTCCTTCGTATGGGGCTTAATTTTGTTCCCTTGAACGCTGGAACGCAGCGACATCCTTCGCTGAGTTACGGTATGCATGTACGTTTTGGCAAATATTGGACTTAGAAACAGATACCCATCGGCTCGGCTCGCCTGTGCGTCATTCCGTGCAAACAAATCTATGGGTGTAAATCTGCGGCAAGCTAGACTGATTTAGGCCTTAAAACCACAGTTGACTTAAAACGAGTTGTGCGAGCATTTATAAATCGCTGGCTAAACAGCGCACAAAGAGGCCTTGCTGCAGAAACGCTAGTAAGAACAAAACACTCCCGGTCCCTGTCCTACTTTGTTCTTATATAAGGATAAGCTAAAGTTGATTAGGTCCAGTAGCGGGCCTTAAGCTTGTAGCTCGAGCAAATGCTATCCCACGATACTATTCGTAGAACGCTTTTGTCCGTACATGCACAACAGCGTCTGAGAGTAGTACAAGCTGACCTACTCTATCTTTTAGCTGATGGGGTGTGCCGTTTGCTAAAGAAGGAGCATGCTAACTGCTATTACTTTACGAGCTGGTTGCATTTGTGTGAGGAAAGGCTAAAATTAACTACTTTCCATTTCTAAAATTTTGGTGATTGGTCGAGATTTTGTTGTTAGACTGTGCAGAGAAAGACAGCTATGAGCAGAGACGGTCGCCCAGTCGATGGTGATAATAAGCGAAGCTTTGACAAGGATTATAACTAGAAACAGAGGTGTTCCAGCTTTTATTTATAGATCACATTTGGCATCGGCTCCTGTGATGGCAAGCCTCGTTTACTGTCAGAAAGTCTTTCAGAGCTTACATATATAGCCCGCTTAAAAAGATTCTTTAGGTTTTTTATCGCTATATTGGGTACTTATAACTTGCGGGTTCGTCGAGTAGAGATCGCCGAGTCTCCCACCTCAGCTAAATTTATCACGGTGATGAAAAACCTTGTCAACGAATTGGTCGAATATCAAGGGGTATAGTCCAATAGAGAACGGCCTGTTCTAACGAGGAAGGTTTGCCGAGCAACGAGACGCACAATTGCCGCTCGTATAAAGACCAAGAGAAGCAGTAGCAAATGTTGAACGGGAATATGGGAGCGCAGTCTGCCGCCCAAATTGGATGTTCTTACTTCTTCTTGACTTGCAAATCGTCTCGAACGTCCTTTGACTGTGAGACGCTCTTGGTAGCAAACTGTATCCAATGGGCCATTTTCTATTCAGTTAGAACGAAATCAGCTTCAAGTTGTAGGTCGTATAGCAAACGAAAGACAAAAACGAGGAACAATGTCTAGGTCTTTTCAGTGCCAGATTTAGGCTTAATAAAATATCCTCAAACACCTCAAGATATTAAATACTGTATTATATGCAATTCATATTTATCGTGCAAAAAACAACTAAATAAACATATTTATGCCCCTTATGTCGTTGCATCTAGCTTGCTACTGAAGTGGTCTAAAGTGGCTGCTTGTTGGCAGTGGCAGACAAGAAGTTCAACATAACCAGGGTTAACAAGTATCTATAAACATTTTTTTTTATTAACACGGTCATAAACACAAAGAGTTTTAAATGGTCTAGTGAAAATTATCATTTTATTTTTTATAAGCGGGTAAAGGTGCATTATGAAGACTGCATCCCCTCAGAACCAGCATCCTTCCAATGAGATATAAGATCACTCAACCCGTAAAAATAAAACTATCTAGTAAACGTTATTAGCAATTTTATTTCTACGTAATGTTATAGTGACCTCGAAATACGAGATCCGTAAGGGTTTTGTTACCTGAAATTTCGAGTCTTTATTTAAGCTGGTTACCAAACGTATCGTACGATACCTTGTGTACCGTTACCTAAAATTCGCGATTACATTATCACATGTTCACCGTCTACGTCTGACCTACATAACAACTAGGAAAGGCGTTCTTAATTGTGCAATACGTACATCACGTACGTACGTTCAAGGTGTATGTACGTTGGGCAGTGGGGTAAGAAATGTAATAGAACGGCGGCGAAACCCAGAAGCCAAAAACATGAGGAAATACCGTGAATAGTAGTAGATTTATTTGCATGTTCATTCAGGTTGTTTTGAAGAACAGCGATGCTCTATACTAAGTCTGATAGCAAAATCTGACCGCCCTCATCTCCACCGAAAGGTAAAGGGCGGCCATTTCGGCACTTTTTCGCTTCCGCAGCACTATTCTAGCATGACACTTGCATTCCCTTACAGTTCTCAACTCGCTGAGCTGCGCCCCGTATCGTAGACCGGGCGTAGAAGATTCTTAGAGAGAGACAGGGAGGTGGTGCTCATACACACGTTGAATACTGACGCGCGCGTGTGGTAGAAAGGACGGCAGCAGCATTGCCAGTTCCACTAGCACTAGAACCGACAGTTCAGTTCCATGCTTAGAGTTTACGTTCCGCTTTTCTTCTCTCGGTCTTCCGTATCCCCTCCTCCCGCGCGGCTCGTCGCCCGTCAACCTTAGCCCAATACTTTGCCTCCTGTGATCCACGATCACCATGCGAAGAAGAAGAAATATCTCTCGTTAGCACATTAGAAATAAGACGAGGAGCTCAGTCGGAAGCTTTACTTTTTTCTCTCTTTCCCTCTTTTTTTTTCGATTTCCGCCAGTTTACTTTTCTTGCAGCAGCAGCAGCAGCAGCAGGAACAGTCGGCGAGGAGGTTAAGCTCATCCCTTCAATTCTCCACCAGTCAATTCACGTTACGTATAATCGTCACTTTGCAAAATCTGTCAGAACCTTTTTTTTCCTATATTTGTCTATTTTTTTTTGCTGTGTGCTTCACTGCCTTTGCAATATCCTTTTACCAATCTTATACCTAGTTCAGTTCCTCATTCTATTTATTTATCTCTTCAACCATCCTTCTTTCGAGGTCCAACTTAATTTAGTGCTTTTTATAATAGACCGATCGTAACAGCAAGCATGGAGGGGACGAGACCATTTGGCGTATGTAATAACACTGTTCTTCTACGCACATAAAAATGCACGAGAGGGTGAAGAATGTGTTAAGCGAAAGTAGCGCGTAGGTTTAGGAGTAGCGTGAAGTCCTTCAGGGTTCATTCCATCATGTTACCTGGACTTCGGAGTTGTTTTCTTCTTCATCCTTGGTTGTACTAAGTCCTCACTGAGCTCCCACAGCGGTTTTGTGCCCATACGGTTTGTCGTCTGTCCACCATTATCATTTATCATCAAACAATAGAAACAGCCGAAGCACCCCTGTGCCTCGAACTTTACTGTCGCTCCGGGCTGAAGAGATAGAATAAGCACACAGCAGCAGCACAGACACTGCTAACAGTACATACGCGTGCGACGCATGCCCGTATGCACGTTGATGACATTGTATTGCCTTCGCCAACAAGCACGCCCTCATGCTAGCTCACGCAGCAGCAACAGCGGCACCCGATGCTATTTCACTGCTTTAATTTGTTTAAGCTGGAGCGCTCATACATTGTAGGACAGGCCTAAATATATCATATAAGTATGTCCTTAGATATAAGGACACCTAGGCATACAGACACAAAGAGGCGTATAGAAAATATGACTGCAAGAACCTACTAAACCTATCTAAAAGATGGGCAATCAGGTCTGCTTGTAACCAATTCTATAACTCCATGAGTACAAAAAAACTTGTCATATGTTTAATCCGTAATTTAGTTACGTACCAGCCCAAAGTAGCTCTCACCTCATCAGCTCTGTGGTTACTCATACATTAGCCGAAATCAGCTTCATTGGAGAGACCACTGTCGACGTTAAATGAACACTGGTAAGAGACGCCCGTTCCTCATCACGACAACCGTACGTTTGACGAAGTGATAACGAAGCGTGACAGGATGAGATGACCAAACGATGAACTGCGGCTGACGGGTCAGCGAAGAACATTTAGGCGGGCCATAGCCTTTATTGGCTGCAGTGGAATCAATAGTAACTCTATATGTGTAACGTCACCCTAAGCTCTCTTCGGGCCTAGTTCTTTCTTCTTCCTCTATGCTAAAGAAGCTGCTCCGGGAATCTCAACGGTCCTGCACTCACCCCACTAGCAAGCTTCTTTACTAAGAAATCGTGCTTAGCTAGACTGCACTCTCTTTCCCTTGGCGATATGCGTCCCTGTCTCCTTCCATTGCTTCTTCCGAGGGGAGCTGCAGCGTCGTACTCTCACAGGAACCATTCGTGCAGCGAACACGAATGCTTAGCACGCTTCCAATAAACATGAAATGGCCAAACCTGCCAAACAGTCGTCCTACATTGTAATCTCCAAGAAAAGGCCAAAAATACGGTATAGGGTCTGCACCCTGCGACCTAGGAGTAGCAGTGAATGGTTAACGGTCGCAGCAGCAAGAGCAGCTTCTGTACCGGCACACTGTCCATTAGATCCACACCAGCAAATATACCCACTCATACAAAAGGTATACATATTTATAATATATATATATGTATATTGGTCATTGGCCTGAGGTCGCGATGGCGACGTGGCTGGGTGTCTCAACCAAGGATCAACCTTCGTCTCAATTGTCTAACGTTAAGAAGCAGTGCGAAAACGGATCGGGCGTAGACGAAGACGAAGGCAACCCAAGCTTCTTTGGTCTAGGTAAAGAACCGAGGGCCCTGATGACCGGACCGCTGGCGATAGGCATTATTATTGCGTGAGGGGGATAATCTGCTTTGTCCCTTAAAGGCACGCAAGAGACAAGAACGAGAAACCTACTACCCGCTTCAGAAAGAGGCCCCGCGAAGGTCTATCTTGTATTCAGCCATGCTGCCGCCTATTCTTAGAGGTAGACAAACGACTACCACTACATAGGCACCCTTTGTCTTTCGCTGCCCTAGCAGGCCTGAGCCGAATGAAAGGTCTCCAACAATGTACTGTCGAAAGGCCAATACTGCGGAGAACCCTCTCGCTATGAACTCCACCAGCTATCGTCGAATAACGGCGTTTCACTCATTCACCTGTGACTACCAACCCTGCGCCAATGTGTCAGCGTACCTACATTTACGTGTATGCACACTTGCTGTATGGGATTGTATGACCTGGCAAAGGTGAGTGCAGCGATCGGTGGGACACGGGATTACCTTAATGGAGATACGTATTTAAGATAAGCAATCTAACTCAAGCCTCTGGTGTATTTACCAGGTAGATTGTTGCAGCTGCACGGATGGATACGTGAGGCTCCATCACTGCTGGGTGCAGTAAGGGCAGATTTTGCTCGAGATAGACCTTTAGTCAAAGTGTCAAGTTAAAACCTGTTATATTTCTGAGCTGATTATACTGATTTTGAACAATGCCCAGTAATGAACGGGTCAATTGTACGCCGTTTCAGGTAAAGAAGTGCTCGGAAATTGCTATGTATATCTTGCTATAAATATTCCACTGGCACTGGTTTACGGACTGAAGTAAGTGCTTCGATTTTTACGTCCGATACGGCAGTCAAACATTATTTTAGCATATGGTTCGCGATAAACATTGTCGATGATGTCTAATTTAAAGGATCTTTTTCTGAGACTGCCGCTTGAAGCCGAACTATGACTGACCTTTAAAAAAAATATGACTCACAATTTCAAAATGATTTACTCTTTTCCTAGCTGGGTTTCTCAAAACAGTTGTCAAAAAACCTTATGCGTTCGGTGGTCTATTTCGTTTGTTTCCCACTTTATCAAAACAGACTTCGCAATAACGTAGCAAATTACAAACCAATTATAAAGCAATTGTCCTATAGCTTGTATCATTCGTGAATTATTTTTGCCGACTCACATATTTAAATGTATAGGAAAAATCATCGATTTCACTCAGACCGAAACGGTCTTGTTACATGCCAGACCTTTGTTTAATTTATTAAAAACATTAAAAACATAATGAGAGTTTGTATAAACACTTTCATGCATATTTACTGAATATATGTTTTTGTCGGAAAAGTATTTCCAAGAAAATATGTTGCTGTTAACAAAAATAGATATCTAGATATTCATTATATCACGCTGAAGGGGGGGGTTATTCTTGTTTACAAAGTTACCCTTACAAGATCAATGTTGGCAATGGCATGAGCCAGCTTCGGCTGGTAAATTCTGGCGTCCCTTTGAAGCGCTGCCTTACTCGACTGTAATGATTTATACTTATATTAGACATAAACTGATGTTATCAAAATAATAAGATATCTCAAGTAAAATGATTACTTAAAATATATTGTTCAATGGTGAGTTATCGCTCGTATGAAATGCTACAATGCGCCATAAATAGCGTTCCTGTTATGTTTCCCTATAAATAAATGTAAATGGGTTTAAAAAATGAGGCCCTAGAATACGATAATGAAACTAACGGCACCAAGCTTCCTTCTGGCATTATCATGCAATACCTAGATGTACACAGGATAGAAGGAATGTTTCTAGCTAACTCGTAAGAGTAAGACAACTGGTCAGCATGCTTAGATGTTTTATAATAAAAATCCTTTCTTCTATATTTTTTTGTACGAAACAGTTGTTTCACAAGGGGCTACTTTATTGCTTGAAGGACGCAGTGTTTTCACCATCAGTTAATTGATCTTTGCGGCAGCGAGGCTCATGTGCCTGTATTATATATTTATATATAATATATATATTTAACAGAACTCAAACGACACCCCTTGAAAACCGCGTTTTTAATACTAAACCGAGTAATTTTTGGGGCTGGAGCTTTATTAAGCGCACGAAGACAGCTCAAACTGGACTTGTAAACAATGTTTACACATGTATGATGTATCCGTGAAAACAGTGCCCTGGCTAATAATATTATATACAGTATAATTTATGCCGTTTGTAGCATTATAAGCAGTAAGGGTGTATTCGAATTGAATTCAATTAAAAACAAAAGTTTGTTGGAATCATAATTGTTCCTACTCACGCCGAGAAAATGCAAAAACAAAGCCATACTGGCCTTTCTATCATCTTTCTTAGAAAAGTTAAAAATTAAACATCTTACTCATTACATTAAACGCGTAATGTTATGTAATTATGTAAAATATAAATATTTATTCCCAATCGTTCGGAATGACGATTTAAGTTCTTGTGAAACCTGTATATCAAAGCTTCGTGAATTTTGCCTTCCTCCGATCTTTTTCAAATTTGTGAGAAGTTGAACGCTATTGTCACGCAATGTCCGCTTGTTCGTCAATGATTCTTGATGTAAATCTATCTAACGTTTATGCCAGTAACAATTAGATTAAAAAGGGTAAAAATCAGTGAGTTGAATATTATTATCAAAAGTGCATTTACCTATAAGCATTAGCCTAAAGTTTCCGGGCTTTCTGGTCCCTGCACAGCTTTCTACTATAGGGCTACCTTAAATTCATATCGCTCGCTAAATCTGCTAGACGAAAAAAGCACAACAGTCTCGTCATATGTCGTTTTAATTAGAAGCTGTCTGCGTAACCAGTCCCACAACAGCAACGATCCAAAGGATCACCTCATATGCGTAGCTAGCAGACAAAAGTAGACGCTCTTTGGACTTTGAAACCTCGCGAATTTCTTTCGTCTTTGTCAAGCCTCACTGTTCTCAGCTGATCATGGGCAACTCTAATTCGTGAGAAAAGGCGCTAAAAAGCCGAAAGGGTTAAAGAGTTTAAGAAATAATCATTAGAAAAAGATACCGTTTTTTCTTTACCAGTTGGAGCCTCTGAACCACTTAGAAAATTCTTCTTTTGAGTATCAGGGGTGTCAGAATGGCTTTGGTCCCCTTACCCAATATACTCTTTTAGCTTTCTTCCTTTTAAAACCCGCGCACGTATCTACGCTGCACTTCCCCAGTAGAACGGCTTGAAGCCGACCGTCGATCATGATGCATGATTTTGTGAAAATAACGGCAACTCTCCTGGCCAGTACCGAGGGATCAAGAGCGGATGCAAAGCACCTTTACAGGGCACAAAAGCCGACCGTTCAACGAACCCCTGTTTCCCCGTTTCCCCGTCGATCAAAGATCTTTCCTCTCATCTAACACAGCCGAAGCCGGCGACGTGTTCAATCTCCAGCAGTCAGCCTCTTCTACTACTGCTACTACTGCTGCCCAACGCCCCGATTTCTACACTAACACCAACATCCCCAGGGAACGCTGGCACCCCTGAGAGCGAGATGAGCGCACCGCCCACACATCTAACAGGCGCCTGTATGACCTAGCCAAACACGGTTCATTGTGCCCTCCGTAGCGAAGAGTGGTCGAGGAAAGTGGTCGGAAAATGGAGGAACTGTGTATCCGCTCGAGGCTGACTAGTTAGCTAACTATTATTGATGTTCCAAGTAATCGAATGGTTTGCGTATGGTCTCTAAAAAATTCGAGAAACTAATGGTAGATTTAATATAGGGAATCCGAGAAATCAAGGTATTTATACTCCTCATCTTATAAAAAGTAAGCCAACATCTGGCACAAAAAACACATCCTGTAGGATTGCTCTGAGACAGCCATTACGGAATTTGTTCCGGTACCGCTTGCGTGAAAGGTTTAGAACCTTGATATAGATGTAAAAGCAAAAATGCGAAATTGTTTTTGCAGGAAAACCTTATTTTATCGCGCGAAATGGGTAGTAAACTACCTTTATCTAGCACATCGTTTAATTTAATGAGGAAAAGTATTAATGGCTTGAATTTTTTTCTTCAAAAACAAGTGTAGGGCCGAATGCACAGTATACAAGAGGTTGCTGCTATGCATTGAAGTGAGCCGGATACTTTGCGTTTTGTATACTGTAATCTAACAGAGAAGCATTTCACGAGTGAAACCGATAGATCACTGAAGCAAAACTTGTTCCTGATGATGGAGAAAACTGCCCCTCATAAAACATGTAAGTTATTCTGGGGTAACAAAGTTCCTAAAATCTGACGAATTTGCCAGGAGTCAGTTCGCTCTGTCCACATAAATCATCCAAAAACACGAAGGAAGTGACAAAAACCATTCCTTTTCTTTATAAATCTCTTATGTTATCGATCAATTTGACTATGTAAGGTTTGTCCTGTACATACTGACATATCGTAAAAACGAAAAGTTATAGGGTGGACGGGACGTGAAATATGCTAAGTTGCTGTCTCTGTTTATTGCAGAAAATTATTATTTATTGACGGTCAAATACTACATACAGATGAAAAGCTGTTTTTTTTATTGCTTAGGTACGTTATCATCGTTTTATTTTCATAGCAAACTTCTAGCTTTAGTGGAGGTACAAGAAATGGATATGCCGTAAGGCAAAAGAGCGCAATCGATACTTCCTACTTGTTTATCACCAAGATCAAAAATTGCCCACACGAATAGCTGAATGCGAAGTGCATGACAAAGATACGTAGTAACCAATACTATTCAAATGTAACTTGCTAAATTAAAACGTTTCATGTTCCAATGGGCACAGCCCACTTGAGCTTGGGCTATTTTTGACGAAGTTCAATTACGAAACGAGCTAATATTCCTTATTTATAGAATTCTCACCGTGAATACATTTTGGAGGTTTTTAAATTCAACGAAATTATCGAATAAAACGGCTGCTTTCCCTCTTGGTGTATCTGTCTCTAGAGCGAAAGGTAAGTATAGAATTTTTCTTCTCCACCAGAATGACGATAGATGCGTAGTATAAAGACGTACCCTAAAAGCACATAATAGTTGACTTTGAGTGAAAAAAAAACAACAACAAGCAAGGACGAACATTGTTTATGCACCAGTTGCTTATTTATATCAGGAAACGAGTGTACCACGCCGCCAGTCCTCTGTGAAGCGTATATAGGGGTTCACACATGGTAAATGTGGAAATCGAACGAAACTTGAACATATCTTCGAGCGGATATTTGCTAGTCATGTTACCGCGCTCGTTGGTAGGAAGTTATATCAGGGGTGTCTTGTAACATGATTTGTGCTTACGCCGGTTTCAAATGCAGCCGAGAACAAAATAAACAATGTAGTTCTGTGATACCTATAACTCGACCTTGTATAATCGGATCATCAGAGTTCAGATCGTTTCCCTTGAGACAGTCTATTGAGATATTAGAAGCACCTCGTAAAACAGACCAGGTCCAAGATTTGGCTGTCTCGGAGGGAACAATTTCTTTGATTTCGTTGATTAAGTTGAAGATGTAACAGGCACAAACTTAAATTGTGTGCATTTATTTTTCGATATATCGGAAATAGCGGGACAAGATTCGTACAGTGAGATTTAAAAGAATACAGCATAGTATTAGGAACAATTCTCGAGCTGAAAAATTACTATTTCTAGGTGTGAATGAGGACTGGAAGGGAGGACATTATCGTTGAAGGATCTGGACTCCTAAGATAAGCATGGGCAGGGTAGTTTTTTTTATCTAGAGGCATAAATAATAGCTTCGTTAACTGCGGCTAATGGATCGCATGCATTTACAATGTATAACGGAACTGATAGTGATAAAATATACACAACTGCAATTTCGGTTGAAAAAGAAAATTCAATAATGAATGGAAACAATTGTGGAGCTTGTTTAGTATAGTAGTACACCTTTACAAATATGTACAATTTGTGTGAATAGGAAAAAGCTATTTTTGTATTTTCATCGAAAAATTCTAGATATATTGCACTATTGCATAATTGAGTACGGCACACGCAATCTGTGGTAGACAAAAAAAAAATAGTTACAACTCACTTTAGCTATACGTTGAGGTGCGCCAGCAAAGACCGAAGCTTACCTAACCGGATTCCCTTGCGGCTTCACTTCTTCTGGATATTGCATTCAATGTTTACTATATAGTATTCTTCCATAAAAGCAAAGAATGAATATAATGATATATATTGTTAACATATATTTACAGCGTTTGTTATGGAATTGTGCAGCGTCCTTAGAGGAAGTAACAGATACAGTGTGTATATTTCTTCACCTTCAACGCTCATTTTCTGTGCTATTTTTATCGAAACAGCTGTTTTTCTTTTACACTTAGCTATATTGTTGCCAGTTTTTCCCTCTTAGAAAACTTTTGACGGGCAGAAAGAACGAGCCCGAAATGCACTATCAAGTCTAGCGCTCACCTGCATGGATATGGCGCCGAGTCGCTTTTTCTTGGGAGTCATACGGCGTAAATTCTCGATCGTGCAAAAAGGAAACGGTTGATTCTTGCGGCACGCGTCATAATGAACAAACGAGTACTATTATGTGAGGGAAGAGCCGCGCCTACAGTTGTCATTATATAACAAATAAGTAAGCAAAGATAAAAGCAATAAACATACGTCTCCTATAAAAGTACTATTTTACATGTCTTCTGCGTAAGGCCTTGCGTAATTCCGTCTGATACGGTACCTTTACGGTAAATATATCTAATATTTTAGATTTGTTCGTGCCATACTTCACAGAGAAGTGAGTTCGTTTTTAGAAGCCCAAAGATGCTAAGAACAGAAATGTTCTTAAAAAATATATTACCTATGCTGCTACCTCCCTTTCGAAAAAGGCCCAACCAACATGGATGAACATGAAAGCAAAGTTGTGTAGGGCACACATTGCTGTGTTCTTTTTCTACAGGACATCCTGTTTTTGAAATCTTAACAGAGAATCGTTTGTTTTAGTAGTTAATACTGTTGAACGTGAATCATTCTTGAGATATGCACAGATAAGAATTTTAATGTACCTCGCGCTAGTATGTTATTCCAGAAGTAAACTGAGTCCACATCTCTGCGACTTAGGGAACGTATGTATTTTTTTCGCATTTTACCGCAAATTTAGTGAACTCTAGAGAAGCAAAGATAACCAACTCCGTTCTTTTATCACTGTTTCATCTGTTTTATTCGAAACTGTATTTTTAAATCAGTTAGCCGAAAGCAAACCATTCTTTAAACGGGTCACTTACCGCCATTAAATATTTAAAACGGTGGAATGGCTCCTAGTACGAAACGCAGTGCATCCGCGCTTCGATCGAAACCCAGGCCACCATCTGTCCATCCGTCAAGTTTAGCGGGCAAATACGCTTCTAATCTTTTTACCGCAATAACCAAACAACCAAGCTAAAATGTTTTCTCT
>NW_019214811.1:0-53587 GCF_002532875.2 Varroa jacobsoni
ATATAGTTCTATAATAATGTGAATCGTTACTATTTTAAATTTAAAACAAGAAAGCATTTTGTATTTTGTCAAAAATTCGCAAAATCCGAAAAATACATTACAAACTATATAGTTTTGTAATCCAGAAAATTTACCTCAGTCCGATACTGCAGAAGAGTATTAGTCATAAATTGTATCATATGTACCATTGTACGCAAAAGTATATGTTAAATCATAAAGTTGCCCTTGTTGCTATAGGTTTCCCTGTAAATAACCTAATTACTTTCTACTAAATACTGATGTACAAGGCGAATCGTCACTTTATTATTTGCGAAACAGAGCGAGAACAAACAAGAAGCTCTTATAATTTGCCCATATACAACATAACGACTATGGAAAGCGAGATACAAATGCCATAAATAGGGCAGCCTGCGTTGGTTTATTCAGTACCTTAATAATATTATTCGTGTCTTGCCATTATTTGAGCTCTGTTAGGCTATTTTATTCTTCCTAGCCGCCATATTCAGTCAACTTAAGCATCTCGGTAATGCTTCAAAATCTCTCGTTACTTCAGACGAGTCCTGGGTGTGTTTCTCACGACGAAGCTTGTACTGCCATTTTAATCGCTAGGCATGCGAAATGTCAAAACGCGGCTCACGGACGTTAGCTCGGAACGGTAAAAGAGAGGAGTTCAGGGCCCTCGATCTAGTTTGAGTTTAGGGTTAAGGAGGATTCCTTCCAACTCCTGCTGATCATCACCGTCATTGAGTATAGTCATCCTCGTCGTCGCCGGCTAGACGATGGAGCTTACCAGCGAAGTCTAAGAAGCATTTCTCGGAAAGGAGAAAGAGAAACATGGAGCCATAGTTATCCGAAGCAAACGGTAAAAGACGCAATGAGGACAACGAATTGGAACTCCCGCCAAGTCCTATTCGAGAGTATCCGTCAAGAGTCTAATATGAGATCCGTACGTTTGAAGCCGCTACCGGTGTAGGTTCACACAGTAAATTAGTAAAGGCGACTGGAGAAACAGGCCGTAGTAGCCTCGCTTGTTCCATACTGTCTAGATTCCCTGGTATTATCATGCTTTCTGGCCATTTGCTTCTATAAGGATAGTGGTAGTTGGCTGACTGGAGAGATTTGCCCATATCTAGCCCCCAACAATCTCTTTATTACGGAATGGTACCTAAATCACTAGTAGGAGGCGAAGACTAGGCACAGGTGTTTTTATTCTCGCAACCTCCCTCGTGACCCATTCGGAGCCAATGACGAAACCGTTATCACAACCAGCCAAATCAGCATCACAACCATTAAAAGAAGACGAATGGTACCGGAATCACATTAAAAGATAGAACCAAACGTAAAAGGCGACCTGTTTAGCCTCCGATTCCCATCAATGCATATGAAGCGTTGCAGAACGAGCAGACATTTTAAAACAGACTCTGCGTTTAACCAAAAGAAGAAGGCCGTTCTTTACATAATAGACTATGCGCACGTGCTTGATGCAGGTTCTCTAGTTAGAGAAACTTTTCAATTATTCTATCTATAATGGAAATTATCTATATTTATTGTTATTTCGTTTCAGTAGATAAAGCAGAGTTTGAATCGTTAGGTATTGGAAAATATTTAATATCCCATGATACTAAAATAAAGATGTCCATATACTGGAATTGGAAGTACTTAACAGGACAAATAGGAAGTGACAAATAGTAGTATTTTTTTTATTCACTTATAGAATGCTGGCGACAAACCTTTATAGAAGTACTAGAGCTGTTGAATGATGGAAAAATATTTCGAAGATCACCGAGTTTGAGGTGACCGCTGGGGGTAAAAAGGGCTTGGTAATGCCAACCGGTAATTGAACAATCTGAATACGAGAACGGATGCGACAGGTGATCTCAGGTACGGTCCTTCTAAGGACTGTATTGCCTTGAAGAAAGGAAAAAGTTTTCGGATCGCTAACACTCCGTTCTTAATATATTTGTTCTGAAAATAAGAGCTATGCTGAAACGCCGGGGCTAAAGACTAGTGCGTTTTACAAGTTAGTTTCAACTTATGGCTACTGAACGAAAAAAGGCTAATATAATCGTTTTTATTTTCTGGAACCTAAGCAGTAGGTGGAATATTGTTTTTCATCAAACAATACCCTATCGACGAGTATTGCATTAGAAATGTCGCAGAGAAAACAAAAAAAAAAAAAGAAAACCTGCAAAATTGCGTTGTGATCTTAGAACAAGCTCCCGTCTATACTGTTTCTATATAAAAAGACGAAACGTGTACTAAGAAAATACTTAAGTATACACAAGTCTTATGTCACGCGACGTCTGCCAGCTTCGTTATCCGCAAACTTCATACAAAGCGGGGAAGCGCGAACGAACAATACAGAAAAATACAGAGAACTCGCGCATGGCCAGAGCGTGACATAGCCAAGAATGAGATGAAATGAAGTGAGGATAGAGAAAAAGGGGGGTTTAGTATCATAAAGAGCGGAAGTGGTGAAGACACATACTACGCTGCGTGCGACTCGTGCATCACTTCCGTTAGCGTGAGTAAGTAAGCAAGCAAGCCAGCAGTCAGATAGCTACCACCAAACAACAGGCCAAACTAGTGGTTTCTGCTTTTCCGCGAACAAAGCATGATGAGAAAGCCGTACGAGGTCCACAATGGATTTAGAAATAAGGCTTTGCATCTATGCGTATGTTCGTACGCATGGCTATCTTCTAATACACCCGGTGGGATAGGGGTAGGAAATTGAAGGACAGTGAGCATGTTCTTGAGACGGAATTGAATGGGGACCTAGCAGAAACTCGCACAATGGCCATCACAGCAAACTTACTTGTGCAGTCGGCGCGCGGCAGGCCAATATTAAAGCTAGATCTGTTTACAACGCACGGCCCCTGCGGGACAGCAGGCGTGTGGCGGCAGGGTGCGAAGGTTGGAGGAGAGAGCGGGAGAGATGGAAAAACAAGATATTTTTCTATCTACTACTTGTCGTTGTCCGTAAACGCTAGACAACATACCAAGCACGAAGTGTGAGGCCGGTTGCGTCCTGTCGCATTCCGTCCCCATCTACGAGCCTCGCACTGCTGCTCCTGCTACTACTAGAAACTGTAAAGTTGCGACTGGTTGCAATCCGAGCAATGAAGCAGTCGTCGTCCTAGCCGCTTCCATGTCACCTTACGTTAGCAGACCGTTTTCAGAGAATCGTTGAAAGAAAGACTTACACAGAGTTTCTAGAGAGCTAGACCGCCCACGACGAAAGTGAATACAAAACGTAGTTGCTGCGAACACTATGATCTTGTTGGGCGTGGTATAAAAATATGGATGCACGAAGGCTGAACGTATTCATTCAGTTACTTACTATGTTGAGAGGAATGACTGGCGACTGAGTTTAGCACGAAATCACCTATGCGACAGAAGACAAATTATAAAGTACATCCACACGAATACGCAGTACGTAAACTTCGAGAAACGAGTGTTTAGCATGGAAGATACCATTCTGCCATAGTAACGTCGTCTGAGAAAGACACTCCTTGCAGCTGCTGGTATTTTACGCGATGTTTGCTAATGTCTGAATTTGTTGAACATAGCTCTGGCGTGGGCATTGCTGGTGGAAGCCATCGAGGGGCTAGGTTAATGCCCTAGCTAGCTTTTCTTGGCGGTCTCTGGCTTGTCGGTGTCGATATCAGACATCACGGATGGCACCTTTTCAAGTTCTTTTTGCTTTGAAGATCGGATAACGAAGCCATGTTTGCTGTATGCATATGAGGCGCTTTTGCCTTGCCTTGCTTTGTATAGGCCAATAGCCCTAAGCATCGAGCTATCGAGAGAAAAAGAGTGAAGGCAAACGACGTCCGTCGTTCTACGAAGCTAAGATGGGCAGGGCGGAGGAGATGGGACTCGAATGAAGAGTGCGCGGAGAGCGATTAAATGAGAAGCGGCAGTAACAGCCGAAGAAAGAACTGGAGAAGGAAGAGTAAAATGAAGAAGAGTATAGACACAGAGGTCCTTCTTACTGACTCACTTGGCATACGCTCACGGTTAGTTGGGCCGAACAGGACAAGCGGCCGAACGACCGAGTTGTACAGGGAGTACGATGGGGTAGGTCTAGAATGGTCTTCGGCCGGGCGCCTTCATGGGGATGAGCTGAATACGGATGATACCGTCAACTTGTCTGATGAGGTGCAGAGAATACTGTTGCCCGTCCAATAGCAAGCTCTTCATTCGTTTGCTTCTTTCAGTCAGTTAGTTATCGGCCAGCCGGCGTGCACTAGCTCGTTCGGACTGACTGATCTTCGCTAGAGTATGTATACAGATATGCGTTCGTGTGAATCTACGTGTGTTCTTAATGTTTGTGTGTATGAAAACGCATCTTTTAGTGAGAGGCTGTGCGTTGGTAGTAGCAGTATTACAGCAGCACTATAGGCAATAGCTCGCAGTGACTCGTTGCAACCGACGGCCAACTTCAGGCCAATCCAAGCTGAGGGTCCCTAGGTAGCGAGTAACGGTCCAATTTGTCTACAGCTCATTAGCTAAGCGAGTCAAAGTCCGTGCACGAAATACCCCAATTCACTTTCCCCTGTCTATTCCACGTCTCGGTCCTCTGCGTAGTCCCTCTTGGGGCTCTCTGTGCATTAATAGCAGCCTGTACATCGGCGCTTTTTGCCGCTAAAGGTGCGTTCTTTTTGCATTTTATATAGAAAGTAGTGCTTACTTTTAACAGTGGGCAAACTTCTGCCCACTTAGAGCCTGGCGACTGCCCAAACAGCGATCTACACTGTCCTCATGGCGGCCCGTTGGTGGCCACCGCCGTTATCGGTCCAGTAGAATAGACGGACAAGCAGACTGAAGGGAAATCTAAAAATATAGCGATTTGCGTAGAGACACTTCTAGTCAAGAACGGTAGTCACTTTTTCTTCTCGCTATCCGATCTGCGACTTGTCTTAATTATTTTATAGCCTTGTTCCTTGGATACCCTGACGATCCCCTTTACTTTCCCCTCTCGACCCTCGTTATTACTGGAGAGAAAACATTGCGTACAAGCGACCATCATCTGAGCAACGATGATTGCACTCTCATATTTATAACCTGAAGCAGTTGGGGGCAAATAGGCAGGTCAATAAATATGTGAAAATAATAATAAATATATTCCAGTGTGAAAAAGGAGTGTCAATAATGGCTAATTAGGATGTATTTGAAGATACCACTAACACACGTTCGTTATCGCACACATGCATATCGAGCATAGTAAATAGTTTGTTGTTTATGAGTTAGTTCTTCAGTTATTTGCTCTCTAAATATGATTTATATTTGCACAGCTTCTATCGTTAAGTACTCTTTTTAATTTTATTATCGAGACAGCAGAAGCTGAGGTGCGTCGGATCCCTAAATGTCCACTTACCACTGAAGTGGATACGGGCGAAGACATTTATGATCTCTACACGAAGTGAAGTCAATTTATGCTAGAAAATATCATATTTTTGCTATCAAATTCGAATACAGGTTAAATATTCCCTTTTTCACTCTTCCCCGGTGCAAAGAGGCATCTCGTATACGTAACATATATAGCTTGGATAAGAAGCTGTTCTATACGCTGGGACGGTTGGAAACATCAGCTTTAAATAGGCTAACATTGCTACTCTCACCAGATAAAGCAAAAGTTCACATGTGAGCAAACCGTGCCAAGAGACCCATATTAGAATCGAACTTCGTACCATTTACAATTCATAGTAGGTGCTGTAACGTCGTTGTGGATAGTTAATAGACAGATCTATTAGTAACACGAGCTTTCATTATCGTTATTTCAGCCTTTTTTGTCAGCCTTTTTCAGCCTTCTTGGTATATTTTTATTTACGCTTCAACTGTAAGCCTTCTTCAAGCATACAATCTTAAACGGAGGAGCGGGAGGATTCAGCGGCTGCTCTCGTACGTAGATTTTTCCCACAGGACTTTTGCGACCTCAACAAGTGGCCACTTCACGTAAACACTTTCCGCTTTTTAAATGGCGTAACGATGACTGTGCCAGCAATCTCGCAGCAGACCAGACTCTGTGTTGGCGGTGAAACACTATTCACGCGTTGACCGTCGGACAACTTCTTTGTCTCACTTCTTGACTACTTCTGACAAAACAGCTATTTGAAGATTGGCGCTTCTCTCTACGTCCGTATAGTATTATAATGTCGAGGTGTTTGGCTAGCAGCACGGCGGATAAAAAATGCCGCTATCCTAAGACTTTTCAAAAGAGCTTCTTTATACGCACACTTCGATCCACGAGAACCCGCGCCATAGAATCTGCATTCCAGCTCGTGGGGTAAAAAAGCGAAAATTACTTGCCTCACAATTAGCTTCTTCTTTCGCGCTCTCATCATAATCATCATTATGATTGAGCAGGCGGCAGGAAACGAGTCTAGGTCATCATTCGTGCCTGCCTTTTGTGCTGAGCTGTTAAGGCCATCTGAATCGAAGGGAGGGAGGCTAAGCGCCTAGGCGTGCTACTTCTGCTGCCGCCGCCTGTGCCGCGGACGTTATTGCCGCTAGTGCCTCAGCTTATTTTGCAGCTTTCGAATGTACTAAGCAGCTTGATCAGAATGTCGTTCGTTGGATTTCTGTATTACGTGCGTAGACGTCCAAATCGTTTACCGAAGCAGAGAGAAGAAGCGAAGAATGTGTGTAAGTATGTGAGATAATGTTAGAAATGTTTACTGTTGTTTGCGACAAACGAGTTTGCGCTAGTCTTTTTCAGTGCGCCCGTGTAATTGTGTACGGTTTACGCTTGGATAGTGTATGGGGCGACGGTGTAACTCGGACTGCAGTGGGCGGTTGTAATAGTAGTAGAAAGTGGAATTTATTCTTTAGCTTTGCACTCATGTCGTCAGGAGATGTGAACCCCGTTAAAGACGACGGGATGACGAGAACTACGATAGCGACTAGCAAGCTCGCAGAAGACACCAACTTCTAAGAGGGGGATAGGCGGGCGTACCACCGTCGGTACAACCGCCACAGCTGTCGCACATTGCCCAGAGCAGTCATAAAGAAAGGATTAGAACTCCTTTGCGTTTTTCGTTTTCACCTCCTTTCTTCTCTGGCTTTGCTCGTTCGGTCGCTCCACAAAATATTACAAAATCGTAAGAGGATCAACTCGTACTACTCCCGGCGCTCAGGCGGCCTCTTCTTTGCCGCGGGTTTTTGGTACGGCGACCCTCATCTTCTTCTCGTACTATTACGTCTCTCGCACGCCAAGATCCAATCCCCCACGCGTTGCCTCGTAACGGTGCTTCTTCACTTTTCGTTGTAAGCCAAAGAAAGAAGTAAGCAGCGTACTCGAATTCGCCAAGCGGCCCTCGGGGCACCCGATTTCATCCATGGAGGTGAAAATTCAGCAAGCATGATTCGATCCTTTTCCTTTACCTCGTCTAGGTCTGCTTCGAGCAGACAGTAACGTTTCCCATACGAACACAGTCTTCATTCTATGCCATCTAGCTACTGGATCTATGTATACAGTAAGGACATCGAAAAGACGACTCGAATCGACCTGAAGCTTATTAATAGCTACTTTTCAAAAGGCACATCAAGACCCTCTTGTTATTCCATTCTTGTTTTTTCGCATAGGTCGGCAGCGCAATTCACAGCGTCCTTTCGATATAATCTCTACCGGAATATGTGACACTTTTTGGAGGAATTCATGGAACAAAGCGTCTTCCGTAAAGTTGTTGCAACACTGGAAGATGTTTGGTAAACGTTTGCTAATGCAATGACATGTACCGTTGCTTACTTGCACATGGTTTCTGCTCTCGTGCAGCGATTACAGGGTCAAACTCTAGAGCTGCTTTACACACGCCTCGGTCCTACAGTGATTTCAGGACTTTGTTTTTCTATACAGGCATATTTGCTGTGTTAACATTTACTTCCCTAAATATTCGTGCTGTTGTACTAGTGCTAACAAGTTATACGGTTTGTAAGCAGAAGACTTCCGTACAATTTTGCACTCGTCGAAACTACTTGTAACATGTTGAAATTCACGAGGTCTAAATTCAAACCACGAAATTTTCTCCGGGAAAATTCGATTAAACCACCTCAAGGGGTCACCTATATGGATGCCGTACCAGGGAAGATCTTAAAGGCAAAGAGAAAGGCCTCATACAAACTCAGCAAAAAACCGATTACCAATGATAGCATAATTTCTCTGATAACGGAAACAGAGGCAACTGTTTGCAACGGAAATAAAATATTGCAAACAATCTTCGATACAGGAAAAAACGTTTGAATTCCAAATGAGCTTCTTCAGTGACGCCTAAGAAGTTTTGCAAGGATATTTGGGGGGGGGGGCTTACTATAAGATCACAAATGTAGGCCACGACTCGATTAAACTTTTCCGATTAGATAAAAAGAAGTTGCTAATATAAAGGACCTCGGAAAAACAGAGAATCTCGTAAAGCGATCTTGTTATAAAGCGACGCTTAAGTATATCTGGCCTTGGCAGGCCATATCTGTTCTTATACAGGTTGTATAACAAAATACATATTTAAGAGCATATAAGGAGCTCGACGGAGAACTTATAAAGAATACGTTGCTGTTCATTCTTCCCTAAGTGGAGCTAATTTGCTAAAATTCGAAAACATACGTTCTTCAGGACCTTCTGATTATAAAAGTAAAGTGTAGAAGACGAGCTTTTTTTACAGTTAACAAACAATGCTTAGATACGTGTTATATCACTAATAACAGCTAATTATTGCGAACTCATAGTTGCATCTCTAACACGATTCTGAATGTGAGCCAGAGTTTGTCTAAATCTTTCCTGCTATGATTCATATGTATAAGAACACCAAACGTGTGTGAAATGACGGGAGACAATTATAATTTTTTCAGCAGCATATCAGAAAATAAAAGTAAAAGGTAAGGTACCCTTTATTTGTGTTACTTATAGCGCGATGTTGTTTGGACCACTTACTCCCGACATCGCGCAGCCAGACATGATGTTTCGGGACAAATTTTCTTTTATAGCTGACTTTCCTCTGACTATATGGTAAGAATACCCAGTGGTCCACCAAATGGGTATGCCAGTCAACTCGATTTGTTCATCCTCAAAGCCAGATACCATGCGTCCTCTCAAAAACAAGGCCCCCTACATCACTACGGATATTCGTGTTACCTAAGGTTATTGTCTCGACACCGTCGGTACCGTTCATTGACAGAATAGTTCCAGTGATGCTTGTTTGAATAATGCGCGCGAATGGTAATTTTTTGTTAATGTTTAGCCAAACGTTTGCCACAAACAGATATTGGCGTACTAAATTAAATGCACAAAAAACATCGTTTTCAAGTAGCATATGGTTTTTAGTATCTGATTAAGTAAGTATATCGAAAGTCTTTCGTTCGACACTTTTTGTTACAAGATCAATAATGGTACGTTCCATAGATTCGCTAACCCGAGTAGCCTAGCGTTGGATCTAGACTGATGGAATACGTCTTGGGCAAACTGTCTTTTCTTCGGTTTATAAAGATAGCCAGTTTTTCATGCGTTTTTTTTTTCTTTACATTTACTTTAAGAGGATGTGCTATCATTTAGGGAACACCTAGAGGTCAGAGGGGCAAGAGTCATTTGAATTGCCAATTTTACTGGGTGTACAATTTTTAACTCACCTAATCAATTTATACGCAAGGAAATTCAGTTCGGGCCGTTTATTTTGAAAAATCTAAATGCTTACATGAGAGCCCACCGAAGGATCCAGTTAGCTAAACTGGAGGGATATGCATAAATTCTAAAAAAATATATGAAATTTTTGCAGCAATAAAAATAAGGCTTTGATTTTTCGTGCTATGTATCTGAGTGTATGGATCTGGTATTGCGAAATTTTCGGCAGAAATAAACATTGGTAACTTGACCTTGCTTCGATGTTTACTAATATCGGGGGGAATTAAAACATTGAATGGGAGTAGGTATTTATCTTGTTTCAATATTTACCACGCGCGTATTTTTAGTGTCGACAGGATGCCAACCTCTTCGTTCAACTCTTTATATTATAGAAAGCAGATGTATTGCATCAGTGTATGGTTAGTTTGGCCAAATATATTGAAAGGATTCAAATGCATGAAATGATTGAAACGCAAGGCAAAATATAGATTGTAAAACACGATACACTGTCAGAAAATTAACTAGTTGAAATAAATTTGTCGGTTGCACTCGTTTGCGTGCACTTAGCTATGGCCAGTGGACTCTTCTTATTCCTGCGATCTTCCGCCAACGTGAAATTGCAACACTGATTGCACCCTTTTCCCGGTCATGCTAATCCTCTGGCCATGTTGAAATTGAACAATCGCTCAACGGCTACAATGATCCTTCGCACGGAGTTCGTTGATGTTTCTATGACAATGGTACGATATGATACGATACCGCACCGTCGACAGCATGTAGAAACGTTGCGGACAAGAGAAGACATATGCAGGATTGCAAGTATGAACTTAACTACCCAGTTATCCAAATGCGGACATCAGCCCGTATGTATATATACATACATAGAGAACATGGTTCCTAGAACTGACAACAATATTGCAACGTACGCTTGGCATGGCGGTACTTGCATAGCAGCTCCGCTAGCAAATGTCTGATGCTATTTCGGCATGTTGGGCAGCTGGGGCGAGCAGGCCTTGACTGGCTGGGAACCCGTTGACGCAACTGCGGAACTGTCCGGTCCTTTCTTCTGTGTCTGTCCTGGGCGGCCATATTGCGGGAAATACCTGTGGCTATACACAAAGCTATCATTCTATTTGCTGTAAGCACTGGATGGCGTAATGTGAAATGGGCAAATTTAGGCGACTGAAGTCGAGCTATCCCAACCGACGCTACCCTACTAATGCCTATCTATTACTGCGAATTCTCGTCTCATCACATAAATTGAAAATTATAAGTTTGGAACTTCACTGATGAAGTTGTATAGGTCTGAACTTGAGTATCTATTTCCTACAGTTATTTGGTGTAATAGCTGAGAGCAAGCAGTGTGGCAGTAAGCATACGCTGGATGGTGAGCGCATTGAATAACTCAAATGACTATGTGGCCTTGTTTAGATATGATCCTACGTTACTACAGACACACTTACGGTAAGTTCCCCGCGCTACGAAATTGCTTATAGGGATTTTTTCAATTTAGTGAATATATTTGTAAAAGTTAATGCTGAAGAATGATCACAATTGAGATAAGAATTGTGAATGACCTAGATTATTGTTACGTCGAATCGATCTTATCAGACAATATTTAGTTGATAGTGATAAACGAAATGTAATAATGAATATATGATTTACATTCCACATCCTGTATCAACGAGATGAGACTTATCTGATATACTAAAAAATGGCATATTGAAAGCGACAGGCCAGGTGGGGCTTCCAATAAATCATCACAGCCTAATGCAAATGTAATAGTGTCCGTAAACCTCATAAAAGATAAAATGACATAACCTTTGCTGAGAATTAAGGTGGCAACTGACCAGCGATAATAACTTCGAAATAATCTGATTCGTTCTGTACATACTCAACCCCTGTGTTATGCCCCACAGGTGCGGTCCCTGTCTTTGACGTCGACGAGACTTGCCGTCCACTGTGATAATTAGAAACTTTCGATAGTGAAGACGAGCAAAGAATATGAGCGTCCGTTGAGGTTTTTAAAGCACCTAGGAGAATGGCAAGGCGCAACCGGGGTAAAACTAGAAAGACCAGGGCGGGCGTCGAAGTAATCAATAAGTAAGGTTGTTTCTCAATACAGAAGAGAATGATGTGGTAAAGGGACCCCAGGCGGAAGGGATCTGAAAACATGCAGTGACCGTAATAGCGCCAGCCAGCCCGGGTTCGGTCGTTGGATATGTTTGAGGTTCTCATTAAGAGAAAAAGAAGAGACGGAAAAGCCACGAAGATGACACAGAAACGGTTAAAGCAAGCGAAGTATTTGCCGGACCACCACCACTGCCGCCACGGCCAGCACGACTATCGCATGCCCGAACCTCGTTGTGTTGTAGTCTCGAAGCAAGTCGAGTCCTCTGACCCGTTTCTTATTTTCTACACCCTCCCTTTCCGGGTTTGTCCTCTCGCTACCAGCTGGACCTTGTTGTCCAATGCGGAGACCAAGTGGTCGCTCGTGACACGCAATAGCTGCGAACTTTTGACGTTCGAACGGGCCGGCAGTTCGGATTGGCTCCCTATTATCCCCACTTTGGTCGATCCCTATAGAATAATCGTGTGGCTGCTGTTACTGTCAGCGCAGTTGTTGCTAACTCTGCCAGCCAGCGAGCTCTACGGCAGAACAGTCACTTCGACGGCGATGGCTGCCGAAACTGGGGCCGCAGTCAGAGTAATACAACTTCCTGTCTGCCGTTAGCTGCTCGCGCGCCTGTCAAAGTCTGCCGCCAGATGTTTTGCTTTCTTCGAGTCTCTGTGTTCCTCTTTCCTCGATAGTCCACGAGTCAAAACGATCACACCCCCCCTTTACCAGTGTCGGACCGGCAAGCTAGTGTTTGGCCTCTTATTGGACTTGGCACTTTTAATTCGGCTCGACGAAACCCGGCAGCGACAACCAGCGGTCGGTGAACGAACTGGTCTGCTTGTCGCTCTACCGGCGACGGCGCTGCGGCCACGGCCAGCACACGCTCATGCGAGCCGTACTCGTAAAACGCCAGGCACGGAATGAGACCAGGTGCCATGCTCCCCTCCTGCTGGGCGAACTGACCGGATATCGTTTGCAACTCGCGAAACCAGCTTCAGGAGAACGGTGCTAGAAGCTGTCCATAGCGGCTACGTGAAGTGATGATAGGGGGTGCAGCTGCTACTGCTGCTAGGCAAATCGCTGCTACAACAATTTTCCCTGGGCTTTCGTCTTGTATCCGGAAAGCCTGAATGTTGCCTGCGGCTAATAGGGGCGATAGACATTATCTCGTATGCGTCTATCTGTAACTCGTATTCGCGAACTCTCCATGATAAAAGTACGAACCGCCTCATCCGCTCATAGCTTATTAGCTTGGCCGTTGCTCCTGCTACCGTTATTGTTACTGCTGATGTCGTCGTTGAGAGCTGATCCGACATCGCTTTTGTCCTGAGCTTTGCATTGAAGCCACCCAAAGACAGTTTGCTTTTATCATTATTCAGTAAATATTACCTTAGCTTTTAAAAAACACATGCTCCATATGTACTACATTCTAAGCTATACGAACCAATGATCGTTATGCTAATTCTGCCAATCATTTACCTCGAAAAATGCTTAACATAAACTTAAATGTTTGTTTAAGACCCATCACTCGCCAACGATCTATAGAGTACTTTACCTACTATGACAAAATGGAATAGAGACAATTGCCAACCGCAGATGTTGTAGGCTGTGTATATATATATAGACGACAACCATAGCTGATATAGCTTCAACTTGTCCCTGACTTGTCAAGTTGGTGTCTAAGCTTACTGGAATCATTTTTGTTTTCGAAGTCAATTTTACGTTCCGCAATTATCTACGTACTCAGGGTACGTAATTTGTCTTTGGGAGGTTAATGAATTTCCAAAAAACCTATTTAACCACAGCTTCACAGTTGATTTGTACGTCTACGTTATACATGTTAACATACATTTATGACAGCACATCTATAATAGGTATATATAGTACTATCTGTAGGTAGTATTACATAGGGCGTATCGAAACTTTTTGAAGCACCATCGAAGTTCCGCTTTACGAGATCAAAATTATAGGGGAAGGAAGGCTACGATGCAATTTGAAATATAAATATACTTTCAGGTCCAACTAAATATTTAGTATGTGTCGATACGTTTTTGAGTATGAATCACGACTACCAACGGAAATTCTAAATGTACCGCCAGAATTCCATTCCAAAGCGTGTCCAGACGCGCCTTACGACAGTACACAACATTTTTTACTTCGCCCATAAACAAAGTACGCGACGTGAGGTCACCATCGTGCATCGAGGCTGAAGGCCACAGCTTTCAACATTTAGTCTAATTAGTACTTTAAATTTTTTCGAAATTTTTTACCAGAAAAGTATGCTTACTTTTCAGATTAGACTGTTATTTTCCTTTGCCCAGAATTTCAAGCTAAGACTGTGCTATGGAAGTTTGAAGTGGTTTTTAAGACACCCTGTATCCTAGAACGAAAGGTCACAACGATACAACTCTTCAGGTAATCGAATGTAGGTAAATGAAAGTAGTATAAACAGGCATTTCTAATGGCCAATGAATGCTTGAGTCGGTCTTCCTGGCACTAAACGATTATAACAATATACATGTAAGACATTAATCTAAGATGGCAACATTTGGTCTAGAATCAATCGGAACACTCGATTATAGTTGCCATGCTGAATACAAACACCACCGTACGTTGCAGTATACACAGAAGACACCGATTTCTATAAATACTAATTACTTAATGTGCTTATTAGCAAAATTATATCGAAATCTACTTTATTTACAGTGATGTTATACAAGTTCATGAGGAGCTCGACAGTGTAGTGGAGCAAAAAACGCCCCGCGTTTTTTCTGCTCGATGCACTAACGCATCCAGACGACAGAAATAGAGGGCAAAAATGGCTGCGGGCAAAGTATACGCCATGCAAGCCCTGCTATTCCTGAAAACTCCGATCTCTAGCCTGAAGAAAGTGCGCAACCGCCTGCCAGTGAAGTGGGTTCGGGTCATGTCAACAGCCAGCTGCCCGTGTCGGAACAGTCAGATTTGGAGCGCATACATAGCTGATTAGGTAAATACCTGTTAATATAGTCGTTTACGCAGCTGTTTTTGCCGGTCGCAATTGATATACTCGAGTAACGATTCGAAGTAGTTGCAATTGCAATAGATCTTACCATCCCGGCCGTTCAAGGTACCGTCACGACCAACGCCGTAGCGAATCTTCTTAGTTAAATCGCGCGGGCCTGCTTGAGGTGAGCGGCAAAGGAAGAATAATTCCTAAAAACGATGAGCGTATAAGCTTCTATGTTTACGAGCCTGGCATGTTAAAGGTTACGTCACGAAAGTGTTGCAGTCCCCTCACAGATCTGCTTATGCAATACCTGTTGGTACGATCGCAATAAAAGAGGCAATCTGATAAATGCATGAACCACGCGGCAGGAGCCATAACAATCGACCTACATTGTTCTTCATAAGGAAAACGGAAACGAGTTCTTCGCTGCGTCTGTGAACCCAGCTGAACTCAGTCTGCCAGCAACTCAAGCAGCCATTCAGAAGGATGAGATGTTGACAAGAACACTGAAAGATTGCGGTTCGAATCTCGATAATCACTGCATGAAGCTCAAACATGAAAAATCTCATGATGCCAAAATGCTTGTAGGCCTAACGTAACGAACACTATTTCATGCTCTATGGAACACAAACGGTTGCCAGCCTAATTCCGTTGATACATCAGGAAGGGAGTAGTTCAATAAAGTGAAGATCTAATACATCCAGCAATACCGCAAAATTCGTGTGGACAAGGGGTGATATCACCTCGTGAGGAGCTTTTATTATCTGCACCATCGGTTGTCTCTATTTCGATTCGAAGAAAGAGTCGGTAGTGAGCGTAGCGGTGTTCACTCTGATCAAATACAACTATATGATGGATTGACGTTGAGAATTCAATAGGTGTTAATAACTATACCGGGTATCAACTTCGTTACGAATTGCTATAGATATTAGCTACGGATCCCGATCGCTCCTCGTATGAGCGGTGCGCTTTCGTTAGTCTATTGCACCAATGGCCTTTTGTTTTTATCGCATAATGGTAGTTTTTATCGCAGGATGGCCACCTTATTTTCACTGTAAAATTTATCTACGTCAATTTAATAATCCTCATTTGTTTGCAGTAAAAATCTAGCTGATCTTTTATAAAAAAACAAACATGGTAATTGGGATATTAAAATGAAAAAGTGGTTTGAAGTTATTGTTACGCGATAATTAATTCATAATAATAAATTCGAAATATCCCCCACATTAGATCCACTGTTTGGCGATCGTCACCGCGATGAGTACAAGACGTATTTGGAATAGTGGCAGTATACATCGTTATAATCACAATCGCTTCCGCTTTCACCAGAACCCGATTAGCTCCTACATGTATATATAGTAGCATATATATACGTGTATGTTGCCTATATAGCTATTTTGAAATGCTGGTAAATAAAAAAAGCCAGTTTTACCTAACTTAGCAGTTAGTAGTTCCTGTAAAAACGTCCCGTACTCGACTAAGTTGCGACAAATCATCGGCGAAATGAATTAACTTTACGTTAGCGTAATTAATTCGCTGCAAAGGAGTAGTTGATTCGTTCCGGGAGAATTGTCGGTGCTTATTAATCGTTGGTGGTTCCTCTGACATAACGTATCCTTGTATAGACATAAGAATTACGATCCCTATGTCGGCCATGCTAGAGATTTTTCTGTGCTTTGAAAATAACAGGATATAAAATTGACCGAGTTTTACCGTACGGTATATATTGTTTGAATTATGTTGCGGGTGCAAAGTATTAGAGCGTCTGAGGAAGACACGTATAGCCAGCAGCCTTCTTTTGGTTCAGAAATCGAAAAGCGGTCCCTTAGATACTGATTTCTAGGGAAAGGTCCTGACAACTTCTTATATATTTATTAGTCGTTTTGTGATGACGCAGCCTTCCGCTGGAATACCCCGATTTAAATCCTACTGCTACACATATAGGTGTGCCTATATGTGAAGCTATATTGCAATACGAATACAGAACGTGTCCGCTCACTTAACTCGGATAGATGTATTCTGAATTTTTGAAATATCGCCTTCTTCATAGTTCTTGAAAGATTATGATATCACGACACGTTGTAGAATCTTTACCAAACCATTGCGTAATTCAGAGACATTTTCGACGACCCTCTTCTCGTACCATAATATTGTTGTCAACGGCATCCATTTGACGAAAACGTGGTTGTCATCTTCATTTTAAAATAGCTCTTCTGTGGCACACGAATGAATATTTCTATGCGTATGTTTCCAAGGGAACGGACCACAAATCGGAGCCCCTCAGTCGCTTCGTCGTTAGGTCGTGCTGTCGCCCAGCTACGACCTGACCGGCGGCTGGTCTAGCTTTGCTCCCTCGTTCTTCTCTTCTCGTGTCGTGCTCTTCGTCCTCATTCCAGTCGTCATTTTCATCGTCGAAATTTTCGCCCTTCTGTTCGTGTCTTCATCGTGTACATGCAGAAGAGGATGAGATCAAACAATTTTGCCTTGCAGCTAAGCACTGCGCCTCTCCTTTCCATGTGTTCCCAGTTCAATTGCCGCAGTCGCATTCCTTCCGCTAAGGAGAACCACCGGCGGAAAGTGACTGCAGCGGCATTGCGTTCCCTTTTTGACCCCCTAAATTTTTTTCGCGCTATATTTTTACAGTTGTAATCCCAGTTTGCTGCCCATAGCCCCCGCGTTTTGCTTCCCTGAGAAGGGCTCTCGACAGCTCTTCGTCGTCAGACAAGCCCCTCAACCCGCATATGAAAAAGAAGCCCTTTGAATATAAAGCCCATTTTTCCGTAGCTTATAGGTAGGGTATACACACTGCCACGGTGAAGTCAGCGAACTGAAAGAATGGATGGAAGCAGGCGGTGGGTACTGATTGGTAATGGCACTAGGGATAGAATAGGATGGGATGCAAGGGGCACGCTAAACAGGGAATATTCGAAAAAGGTGTTTAAGGTTTCGAACTGCTAGTGGAAGCCAGTTATGGTACGCGTGTGTATACGCTGATTTGCTGATCCGTGCCGGTGCTGCAGCCTTGGCTGATCCCGCTGCTACTATTTCTGCTTTCTTCGTTGGCTGGTCGTCCGTCGTCGTCATCGAGGAAGATAAGCCGATGCCAAGCGTTTCGTGCCCATACAACCTAGTCAGGTCTTGCCTCTTCGTCCTGTATCCGCGGCTCGGCTAAACCTCTTCTTTGCGCTATCGTCCCCACTGCGCCATGCCCCCCACCAGATCCCTCTCCCATTTCTAAGCTCCCGCCTGTCGCATTGCTGTACTCCCTCCACCACCAGCAGTGAACTGCGTTCCCTATTCCTGCCACAGTTACTACTGCTCCTGCAGCAACAATAGCAACGTAGCTATTTGCCGCTGTTGCAGAAACGAGTCGTTCGCTGCTTCGGCCCATAACAGCGGATACCGGACAGACCGACCGACCGCCCGACTAGCATAGCTGCTACCACTAAGGCTGCTTTAGGCAGAGGCTGCGATGGCGGTGACGGCTGCTGCTGCTACAGCCTGCTTTAGCGGACGCACGTCAACGGCCGGATTTAGGGCGGAAAGCCCGAGCCGGTGACGTGAGCCTGCAAGCCTGTCGTCTTCTAATAGAGAACTAATACATTTCCCTATTGACTTCAACGCGTAGTTTGCTCTTTTTCCTTTTTTTTCTTTTTAATTCTACTTTTTTCTCCGTGCACCACCTACCCGGTTGCGCTGCTACTACCATGGCGGCACGCGTGCTGCTGCTCTTGCTAGTCCCATAGGTAAAATGGGCGTCTTTACCAGTGCTGACGGTGGCGGTTGTCTTTGAGAGTATCCACATGACGCCGCTGTCGCCATGGCCACTCTCTTTGGTCTTTCTAGAACCGTCCAAAGCCACTCATGCAGTCCTGCTACAACTGGTCAGCCGAAATTCAGCCGGGGAAATAGCGGTAGCGGTAACAGCGAAGAAGCACAGGCCTCTGCATGAGCCATACTGCCATTAACTGGCGATTCCGCTTTGTGTTTTTAGCTTTCACTTTCTTGGCTTTCACTTGGCTTAAGCCGCGCTCAATGAGTGACGGGACTTCGTGGGGGAACAGAAAAAAACGGACGAAAGGAATGAAACTATAGCTTGAAGTAGAGGGTGCTATGCGAAAAAAGGCCACGGGATAAAACGAGACAGAGTTGTCGGTGACCTCAAGCGGGGATAACTACTGTTGAAAATACTTTAGCTGAAACCTCGCGAGGGACAGGGTCACAGGAACGGATACAGCGGCCACTCGTTCATTGTATGTGCGTTTTGCAGTAGTTGTCGTCCTGATCTGCGGCCTGTATAACACATGAGCAGGAATGCCGCCCGCTGTTTTCCACACTTGGCTTCCTGTCTCTGTCGGATCCTTCTCATCTTCATCCTCGCATTTTTTCTTTTTTCTTCTAAATATGTTGTCGCCTTCGTCATCGTTTTCTTTCGTTGTCTGTCCTTCCCTCACTCTACCTTATGCCTCTTTACCCCATCAGCACCCCTTAACCCAACACACCTCTTCTGTGGTTTCTTTTAGTTCACGGTAGCTGCGGTAGCTTTTTTCCAAATTTAGTTTCTCTTTCCAATTTTTTTTGTTTGTTCTAACACACCAATATATTCAGCCCAGCAATGTTTGGCGTGAGGCTATGCGTCGTAGGTGTAGATTTATTTGGGTACCTGTACGAGTGCAAATATGTAGACACGCTTTCATGTCTTTTCATAGCTAGTGTCTATGTGTAACCAGCAACAGTACTCGAACTATTGAATTGTAGCTGTTTTTGAAAAAAAAAAAAGAGCAAATTGCAATGATGAACAACATACAACAGGACAAGTATATATAAGCTTTTACGGTCACGCTGTCTAATGATCAGGTAGGCGTACTGCATAAAAAACAGGTGACAGTTCCAGCGTGTGTTTTTACCTATTCTGGCAATTACTTCCATATTATTGATGAACGCATTTTTGTCACGTATTGGACATCATTTGTACTTCACATCAATATACATAAATGGCACTGGTTGAATTTGTTATCCTCAATCGCGAAAACGAGTTGCGTAGATACTACTAAATAAAGGAGAGCTATAGAGACAGAACTATATGTAGCTATAGATATTTCACCTGTAACCTTATACGATTCAGGCGCGTTGATACATAGAGTACTATCTCGTTCCATAATTTCGTTGCGGATATATTAAAAAATAAACCCCTAACAGTGTAGCCGTACCTCGTGAAAAATCGTCTCTACCAGAAGACGAATCACTCAATTTTTACATTGCTCTTTCAATGCAATTTCGTTCTCAGACTGGGCTTTACCGCTAAAAAAAATCAGTCAAACATGAATTAACATGGGTTTTTCTATCATGATTTGTTTGTTTGTATGTGCCATCGGGTCACCGATTGAAATCGTGCATACAAAGAAAGTCACTTGCTTTGTTGTTATCACGTAATAGCACTTCACCTCCAAACTTTTGAACTCACGTGCGAGAATAAATAAGTAAGGAATATTCGTAGCTTTCTAATCATTTAGGCAGGCTTCTATTATAGGCTTTAATGTATATGTATTGCCAGGTATTGGTAGGGCGGCTCTACGGTGAAGAGATATCTGGCAATAATTCCTTAGAAGGTCCTTTTTTGAGTCCGTTTGCTACTTGTATCTCCGAAGAGACTCACCATAACGGATCTTGGCCATGATGTAAGGACACAGGAAAGCTCCATAAGGTTTTTCTGCCCTGGTCCCTTTCAGATGTGTTATTTCTTCCCTTACGCATTTGGCATTCCCGGCATCAGTTAGGAGGCTGCAGCCGGTAAAGTTAAAGAAGGAAATTTCCAAATCTCCGGCCTTTTCTAAAAAACCTCAAGATCCATGCGTCGTTTCCTTCCTTGGAATAAAAGGGATTCTAAAGGGAATGTATATCACTGGTAAGCTTTACGTTTAGCCATACCAGAAAAGCCTAGCGGCGAAGTTGAGCGGGCGAGGGTCTTTCAAGGCAAAATCTGTACAGTGCGTTGGCCGATTTTTGGTGAATCATCCCCATTTTAACCCACGCCCTCACGTCATCTGCACAACCCCCATATAGCGGCCAAACAGCCCATACCAGTCCTGCTTGTCTGCTCCTTGGCATAAAATGTCGATTTGGCTCGCGCTTCTCCGTGCCGTCCAGTGGGCCAGAGGTAATCATGCTTACGACCCTCCTACTTTCCTCTATAGTCCCCACATTGCCGTTACTATCTTGAAGGGTAGCTTCGAGGGCGTTTTACACATCCTGATAAGTTTCTCCTTCCACAAGTCCCGTTTGTCCTCTCTCTGAACGCCCACACTGACATAGAGGATAGCTGTTATGATAATTTTTAACAAATTCTTACTCAGCTGTCCTCGACCTCGTACGGCCGTCACTCTACTTAACCGCGTTGTCTCCTTGTGAAACGTTCCCTCCGGACAAACTTGACACTACAAGCGGTCATGGGCCATACAAGCTCCACCTAAAACTTAAGGCAAGTTAGCTCTGATTTTTCACGTCGTTACAGGAACGTCACAAGTAAACGGCACCGACGACTCATCAGACAACCACGTTGTATCTTTCCGTCTTCCCTTTTTGCAAATCTACCACCTAAAGACTTGCTAAATTGACAAATTCCTTGTGCTAATATGTTTTTACCCGCAAGATTGCAAAGCTTTTGTATGCATCTATTCGGAGGGATAAATAGGACAGACTGAGACGGAAGAAAAGAACGGGAAAAGGCACGTGGTGAAAACTTGAGAAGGTCTTCACGGACCTCGGGGATTTCATTTCCTAGCCCCCTTGAGCTAGTTGCCCTGTCTAACTGAAGTCTCAGCCCAACCTACGAAAGTCAGCGTTGTAAAAATTAAAACGTTAATCACACGTCCCGTAGGACCGTTCTTACTGCACCTCCTCCTCCTCGCCCGCCTGACCAATGCGTTGCCATTTATATTATTAACCATTTAGCAAAAGCCAGCTCGAACCAGTTACTCGGTTAGGTCTCGTCCGTTCATTCAGCGATTATTTGTTCATAGAAGCTCGCTTCAACACTAGGCCGAAGGCCAGGACCAACTGTAGCCTGTTGGCCCCTCGGGAGTACCTATGTGACAGTTTCTAACTACGTTCAACTATGCCTGTATATCTATAGGAAATAATTAGGAAATATATGAAAGTGAACAGACTAGCCAGTGCCGTTGCTAGCCCGACTATGGCAGATACGAAGGGCGAAAAATTTCGTAACGGGAGTGAGAACTACTAGAAGAGGACTGCCGACGAGGTAGAAAGGGAACGAGTTTAGCTATCGGACGGCTTGGGTCGCCCGTCCAGTGAAAGGGGTATAGAAGTCTACAGAAATTGTAAGGGGTTCAGTAGACAGCGCAGTTTTATTGAGTTGCTGCTACTATCTCCCCAAGGCAGAGGGGTCCGAAGGGAATTTTGCTCCTGGCACTTTTATTCCTACTATTCCGATTTCCCTGTAGTAGAGCTTCTCGTGATTTGTTACGGGCGACATGCTGAAGGAGATAAACGATGAATGTACCCTCGGACGTGCGGGTATAATTGCGAGAAAAACGAATTAAAAAACCTGTGTGTACCTTGCTGTTAACGACAATATTCAAAATCTTGAATAATCCGTCCTGAATTTCTCGGCTGGCACAAATTTTTGGCGTTTCCTTATGTACCGGAAGCTTACTTGACAAACGAATATATAGTTACCGTTTACTGAACGTAACGCACGCCTATTTATGTGCCTTAGCCCTTGAGGCTTCAACAGGTAGTCAGCATGTGCGTCGTTTCCAAAACACCTATTTATATCGGTATTTATGCTTTGCAATGGTACTCGCTGTCAAAGCACACTACCTGAGGGGTCGAATGGTGGCTCATAGAAGGCAGCACTGCCAGCAACATCTGAAGCAACAGCAATGAGAATCAGGTATTTGTTTACTTTGTCGGCCATACACCCATACCTCAGTCGCTGAGCTGCTTTCGCTTCTTTTGCTTGGGGTTCGCCCTTCAGGATGTTTGACACAGAGAGCTCTTGTTGATATCTCAAATATTTAGCGTGGTTAAAAAGTTGGCAAATGGCCAGCACAGCTATGAAAAGGTTGTACGAATTCCTTTCTTGTAGTCTGTCACAAACCTAACCATTACTTTTTCATACCTAGGAATGTAGGACGAGGACCACCCTTAACAGTGAGCCACAATAAAACCCGAGTGCTATGGCTTGGGCCATCAGCTGCACCGAGAAATATTTAACGGTACGAAATGGGTTTATCGATATAAAAAAAAAAGTGGTTTCCGGATAACCGTGAAGCGTATTTGAAAAAAAAAAAAATTGAAGAAATAATAATAACTGTAGTATTTATACTTATAAACTAACGCAGATAAAAATAAAGAAATTATGCTAACAGCTTTTCCGTTGTCTTTATCCAAAAAGTGATATTAAATAATTATGAAAAATATAAAAATACTGCTGATATTTATATTAAGCTCTACCTGAACTTCTGCAGATCTCAGCGTCTCATGTGGGGAAATCATCTGTAGAAATTATTAGTATACCATAAAACTAAATTTATATTCTGATATTAGAGTAAAGCTAAATCGATTTCGATTCGGAGGTTAATTCTGTAGAAACGCCTCTTCAAGGTCAGCAGTAACAACATATGATAACGCATATACGCCGAGTGTTAGAGTTCTAGGACGTGTGCACCTTTCCCAACAAATGTTTACTTTAAACAAACAGATTCCATTAGAAAACCAGGCTGAAAATTATCTTGTGGTCTTTGACCCCACGATCTGTTACCCCTGAAACTCCGTCCATTGTTTTTCTAACTGGTAAAGCTAGCGGTTTGATATCCCATGAGAATACTACACATTCGAACATGCGTCATTCCATACGAATAATAATAATCACATCCGCTCAAGTGGACCACATCAGGGTGGGGAGAATAAATGGGATCGAAGAGGGCCTACTAGAAGGCCTGGATACATTACACGTTGGCCCCACCGGTGGCTATGTTACTCTAACGAACCCCGGACCGTGAGACCTCTTCCTCTAGAGGGTCGTACGGCTAAGTCATGGCTGGCCCGAGATGTAGGCCCCAGACGTAGGGCCAAGTATGATGTTGTTTTTCTGAACTGCATCAGCCGAAATAGCATCTTGTATAAGTTACGGGTCAAAGCACGTGTTCCGCATTGGGGCCTATGACTTTCTTGTCACCTATGCATGGCCATAGCCCTTGATATGAACAGAAGTGACTTTCGCATGATAGCGAAAGTAAAGGTTTTTGCCATTGTACACGAGTGTGTTCAGCGTCTTCATTTAGCATATACAAACCCAAACGAAAGCTAAGAGATTATTAATCTGTTTAAATTAAATACATTTGAGTACGTATTCAGGGCAATAAGTCACGGCAATGAAACACCTCTCGCTCGTTTCGAGGTTGGATTCTCATATTTTTTTAGAACTTGCGTCAACCGAAGGTTAGACTTAACTAAAACAGAGTTACCTCGCCTAATTCATTTATTTCGGATACTATTAGTATGAAATAGTCAGTAAATTGATAATACTAAATCTTCTTTATTATTTATATGGACGATAATGGCAAAGTTAATTTTTGGCAACTAATACATTTTCATGGTACATTCGTGTTGAAAGGTCTTTGGTATGATCTCGAAAGTGGGTTTACTTTCCGGTCCTTTGTTACAAAAACGCGTTGACGAACTTCACACGAGTGTTATGGATCGAAACTATGAATTTAGTTAAAGCTCAATGGTTGTCATTTTTAACTACTAACAAAATCGTTCTAATGGTGTCTGGACACATATCTCCTTTTCTCAGGCTGGTCGTAGTCCTCTCGATAATATCATACCTCAAGGCGACAAGGCTCAAAATGCTGGAATATGACTGATCAAGTTAATTACTAGTTCTAGTTAATTATTTAAACAAAAATTTCTCTAACAGGTATAATGGAGCAGAAGAAGAACTGCGAAAATCGTTAGATGGACATTTTTTTATCGGCTGCAGTAAGTTAGTCAAATGAATATAGCCCATTCAGCTAATGATTACCACCATTATTGTTGTCGTTATTAAAATCGTTCGACGCGTGACTAAAACCGAGTCATCTCTCTTCCATCGTAGCTCTTCAATGGGGCGCTGTCCGCCCACTTGGCAGCACTGCATAGCTACAGAGAACACTGAGGTCTTCGTGCCGGAAAGTGTGTAAACTCATCGTTGCGTAACGGCTACCTCGTTTCTTTGGCAACTTTGTCAAACGGCCATGGTTGTTTATGGTTGCGTATTTGTCAAACACAGGGGCAGAGCATCCTACTCGCTCATCCAAGCGATAAGCAAACTGGTTACCAAATTAGCGTATCCCGTCGACCAAATGGACGCACATCGCAGTAGCAACTATCAGACAGTCCCTGTCTGGCTGGGCTAAAGCAGCAGTCTTCCCTGCATCGTGCATACGCCATCACACCAGTGAAGTTTGTCTGTACCCACCATACGGCAACGGTTTGAACAAAGTGAACGCTGCGAGAAACTGGGAATCATATCTATAGGCTCGCAAGACATCTTTCGTGTCAAACGGCAGATGGACAGGTTAATGTATTCGTAGTAGCGTTACGGCTGATGCAATCTGTGCCTCCACCGACCGGCCCATTGTTACCAGCCCGGGCTGTTGATTAATAGCTAAGCTGTCATTATAGGACGAGCGATATTCTATCACTAAAACTATCTGGCTCCAGTTTGGGCACAAGCAATCTTTTGGAGCCAGACACCAAACGCTTCGGGCTTCTCCAAGCTTCGTTTCGAGGTGATCACTGCGTAGACAACGCTGCCAATTGTCTCTTCTCTATTTCGCTTAAGGTCGACATCATTGCTTGCTATAGAAAATACCTTAAATGGGTGTTTTTTTTTTTCACAAATTTAATTGTGTTATTTTGCAAGTGTCAAGTTTATAAAAATCAAGTAAAAATTGCTATCTAGAGCCAAAAGTCTAGATAAGCCCTGCCATGAGAAGACCCCTGCATGTCTCCTAACCTAATAAACTGACTATCCTTTATCGCTCGATCACCATATACTTGAAAATAAAGCGCGTAACAAAGAAATGATCAACAGCGGTAATTAGCGAGTTTTAATAGAACGTTTGTCGAGTTTGTTCAGTGCTCATTCCGCTTCTTTACGTCGTAGTTAAGTCCGTAAGCGAGTCGTAACGTAATAAAATAACAGAGTTTGTAATTATGGCTTTGTGTAAAGACTGTGAAGCGCAGAGTATTGCACTGGAACAACGCTTGTGAGAACGATTTTCCCCGCAAAACTTATGACAGAACGAATTAGATTAGTGTGATTTTGCGTTGCCCACACAGATTGTGTATTCGGTAAACTTTAAAATATGAGCATAATGATAGCTTCGCCTTTGCTGTTGGCGGATGGAACATAGACAGGTCGCGATAGGTCTAAGCCGGGTCAGACGTAAATTTGCCAAGTCGTTACGGCCTGCCGATAGACATCTGCGACAGAGTATCGAAAAACAAAACGATAATATAATTTTTACTGTGCTTTTTCCAGATCCGGTCAACACCTCTGCGAGTCTGAGGCGCTCCTTGCAGTAACGCGCACGCAAACACTCGCCACACGCTAAAACCGCACGTCCAGTATCCTCAATTGTAACCACACTATGCGATTGGAATAAAACGAAAATGAAGGAAGAAGCAATACATCCCTCACACACGCAGTACAGAGCAAAACGAAAACTGTTATCTATACCTATGGCACATTGCGACCATTCGTTGCTCTGTGGTGATATACAGATGATGGCGACAAAATCAGCTCAGGCGCTTCCTGATCTATTTAGACCCTTATAGTGCAAACAAAAATATTAGAGGAGTACGCACATTAGAACTATTTACTATAGGATACTGATCTGACGCGACACGCATCGTACAAACATATTAGCTAGTCAATAAGTTTTTATTAGAGGGATCCGGACGACCTACTTTTAAGGTCATCTATTTACGAACAAAAATCGTCCAACGCTAACAAAAACATGTACGAAAAATGAATTTTGCTGGGCAGACGTTTAGTTATAATTAGTAATTGGTCATGACATGGAGCACCGGTTAGTGATAAGAAGAATATTAAAGTGCTCTGATAACGCTCATGGAACCATCTTCTGATCATATGAAATTCTGCATTTGTGCATTGTACTCACTCGGTATATTAACAAACCAAATGAGCTATAAATACAATGCATAAAAAGAGGTAAAAAAAAAAAGAAAACTCACAGTTTTACAAAACAAACTAGCTTTACAAAAGGCAAAAAAAATCAGATTATCTATGTAGGGTTATTCGTATTGAAAAGTGTAGGAACAGTGCCTTAGTGTAGATCGTTTTCCTCTAATGATATAGAATGCTGGTAGAGTTCCTGATTGCTATTTTGTCCACGACATTTATGAACGAAATTTATCTTGTTCGACGAGCTGGAAACTGGCCTGTATTAACGAAGACCGAATGGTATAGATGGTGTAAATGTTAAAAATATATTATTAATGTATGAAAGGGTTACATATGTGCTGATTGCGCATGCTTTACCTGCTGGCTGTTTCGGTTTCAAGATTAGCATTCGGTTCAATCAAAGCGTACGTCGAACAATGCGGACAAATTTATAATAGTAAAGACCTATGCTACATGTAGCGACTTGTAAAAAGATATATTCTTCATTTATAACATGCGTTTGATAGTAATTGCTAGCCTTATTTCAAGGGCACATTGTAACAACGTTTTCATTTTACATTTTAATTAGGACTTCTCCCAAAACCAGGACGTACCAGTTGACAACTATTAACCAATTTATGCTGCTTGTACAGGGAGACTTTTAGCAATTGTAAGCGTACTTTGTTCCCATTCGTTCGTGCCTTTACGTGCATAAATTGCAATAACCTTGATGGGGCGAATGATTTTGTTTTTTCGCGCACTTCATAGAATATCGAAATCTTCACCTTCGGCTAATCTCTTCCCAAAATGGTAGATGATAACTTTATTGGAAGCTAAGGGAAAGAATAAGACCCTCTGCTTGATGTAAATATCCATCACAAAGCCGTGAAATGGCCATTAACGATATATTGTTTCATCTTGATTCGCGTCCGATATTGTGTCTTCCAGTCCATGTATAGTTATATCGACTAATCCCCTGAAGAATTTGGCCTACGGCTAAGAAAAGTGTAGTCGTTTTACTTATATCGGTGCCAATCTATAGTCAACAGCACCAAGCATCAAAAATATCTCAGCATTCTCTCTTTGCGCTGTCTACACTGGCGTCTATGTTATTACCTATCACTGAAATACAAAGTTGCATTTCATGGATAGGGTTGTGTCGTCGTAAACGATATCTATCGACACTGATTTGTTAAGGGCCCTTTACGTTCTGCCTATGTCCCTTATGTTTTATGAGTAAGACTCACATGCGAAAAAACTTTATTTGATAGGACTAACAATCGAAGAGTATACGTCAATATGGCTGTTTGTGGCTTGGTTTTTCAACAACAGAGATAACCCAAGACAAAGGCCTCGTTCCTTCTGTCCTCTCTGCCGTATCACAACTAAAACACTGCAATTCTAGTTAGTAAAAGGTTCTTTCAGACGTTTCTCTCAGGAGTGATTACGATATCGTGGTTAGCAGTAGCAGATATTCGCTCTATCTCCGCGTAAGTAAATATTAGTTATAGATATGGAAGTAGGTTTCTACCGTACTGATAACTTTCACAGTACCTGACATTGAATGAACAGCTTAGTTTTTCTTACCTGGCACAGAAAGTTATATATAAGATTTTCTGCGATCAAATCACGTACTTCACTTTAGCAGAATATCAGGATCAGTTAGTCATAACACCATTGTTTTTTTGTTCGAAACCGACTGATTTCCTTGATGGTACATACATATACACAGCGGTGATAATTACTCGTTACTGATCCTAAGTCCTCGGTAATATTAAATTGGTTACATTAACCGTTAGTGGATTTTATTTAGTTCTGCTTAGCCGACCACGACGTACTACCATTCGATGACTTACTTCAGTAATCAGCAATTTAACATGGCTTGTTTCGTCGTTCTCTGTTAGTCCGTATCGGCAGCTCTCCGTCGTATTAGATACCATTTTATCTGATATGATATTACCAATATAAAAACTTCAACAATGCCAAAACATCATTTAACAAAAGAGGATCTTATATTAGTAAATGACGGCTATGTAATAATATCTTTAAATTATATTTGGTATAACTGATGTATAATTATAATATGTTATTGCATATACACGTACATATGCAGATTAGAATTACTATACACTATATCATTTGTTAAGTAGAGTCCTTTTTATCTACGTACCTTGAGAGACCTAAGACAATGCACATTGCGTAGAGACGACATTCGTGTAAACATGACCAGGGGTTTTTTAGCTACAAATGTTTCTCTGTGTGGTATTTGCAATGAAACGAATTATTCTGACGTTTTTCTGCCTTATTATTCTTGGCCGGATACGTTGGCCGGCTGTGCATTGCATGCCTGCAGTTTGCTATGGCGTGTATGGGCAAATACGATCCATGCTCATATCACCAATCAAGCAAAGTTATTCGCTTCCGCATTAGCTCGGTTCTCCTCCTATCCCGGTCCCCAAGGGAACTATTAAGGACTTCAATGACCTTCTGAACCCTAGCCTCCGATCTAGTTCTGGGTGGACTAGGCGCAGTTTACCATCTCATTGGCCGTCGTGAATAACCAACCCATCCGCAACCCTGTACCCCACTGCCAGTCCTCGTTCGTTGAGTGCTGGCGGCAGCCTTTTCCTTCGTCGTCGTCGTCTTTTCCCGCGTTTCTTCTGGTGTCTAACCAGTACAAGCAGCACTTCCATCACCTCCCATTTTGAAGTTTCCCTTGTGGTAGCCTCAACGGTCGCTTCATACCACTGCGTTCGGTAGGACATCGACGCCCTTCAATAGCTCCCCCTTCTTCTGCCGAGCTCAAGGCAGACTCCGAAATGCCCTCGCTCCTCCCGCGTTCCTAGTCAGGCTTGTGTCGTCATGAGACCATGTTGTCGTAGACTGGCCATCAAAAGCCGCGTGTTCTTCGTCGATAGCCAGCCAGCTAGCTAAGTTCGAGGGAAGCTTTGCTGAGTGGCAGGAAATACCAACTTTTGGCCCACCGCCAGCACTACAACCAGCGTCGAGGAGATTTAAGCATTCAAAGGAGCTATTTTCGCTTGAACGTCGCCGTAGCCGGTGAAGTCAATTCTAGCGGCTTTCCAGACAACCAATAATATGATCCTTTGGACATCGACGACGCACGTTTGAACGAAATTGCTAGCAAGTGGTGTGGTAATCGTGCTCGTATTTTTAAGACGCAATAGTGTTAGCTCTATGGACTCGATGAGCGCAGCAGAAAACACAACCAATGAAGGAACCGCTAAAAAGGTGTGCTCCATGGGGATAATGATGATGGTGATGATGATGATGATGATGATGACAACGAAAAATCCCTACCGTTCCATACGGAGTCTTCCTCTCACTTTGCTTTTCTTTCATCTACATCGATTTTTCTAAAGCTTAAGACAACCAAAAGAGAATCCACTGTATAAAGCTGTTGAAAAAAAGCACTGGGCGCGAGAGGATGACGACGTGTGCAGTAGGTGTAGCCTTTTACCGGTTACACATTGGGAAAATAATGTCCTTATAGATTCCATGTGTACAATACCAGTGCTACATTGCAATGGCGGGGCGTTTTCTTACGGACCAAGCATAACACGGTTCCGTGCAGTCAGCCAGCCAAAATAATTGTCCGGCCTTCCCTCAGTGCTAAGCCAATTTCGGCGGCAGAGCTCGCCATTCTCTAGCCCGAAGAAAACGAATAATGAACACTTTACTCTTTAGACTTTGTGCCACAGCATTTCAAATTAAGCATGACGAGTGAAACCGGCAAAGCAGCCATAAGAGGTAGCGAACAGCTATCGAGAGTGGTGTCGTACGGGTCGGTGATGGGCACCAAGGATAGAATTCCAGGAAGCAAATGAGCGACACCACTCTTTTGAGTTCGGTTCAGCCACTCCCGAGGGCTACGCCGCTCTGCCAACACCCCCATAAACCCAATCGAACTCCTACCTCCTGAGACCATCGTTTTTCTAGAGTCACAATGCTCGTGACTCGCTGCTGTGTTGGCAACGATGTGTTTTCTGAAGCTTATAGCGGTGAACATCCGTAGACTCTTCCGTCGTGCGCTTGATCTTTCGTTCTCTTTCTCGTCCCGCGTATAGCCTGAGGCAAAAGGATGGGAGCGATGGCTGCTAACGGCCTAAAAGAGAAGTTTCAAACGGTAACTGACTGTTCAAGCCCCACTCGGGTAGATATTGAGCGAAAGACATTTTCGTAGAAATTTGTTCTAATGCTTATGGCCTAGTTGCTTGTCCTTGAGAAGTGCCTTTTGAGGTCTAGAAATGAATACATGACTGAAGCTCATCTAACTGTAAACCGGAGCACCATCTAGGCATTGAGAATGTCGAGTACATTGCTTTATGTACAGAGATAAGGTCAAGAGGAGTGTTGAACTATAGAAAGCATCCATATTTTAGGTTTATTTGTGCTTAAATCGATCTAGATGTTTTTGCCATCGTAATTTAATTTCTTCAGTGTCCCGAAGTTTTTGTCACACGTTTCATGATTTGGTGTCACAACTGTATAGTGAACATGTCGTGCAAGGATTATTATAAGTAATAAGGAAAAACGAGTAATCTTTTTGATCTACTTGATTGGAGATCTGACTATATTTAAAACACCAATGTAATGATAGTGAAAAAAAAAAAACAAATACAAGTTTTTTTTTTAACATGCGGCTGTTGTGGTTCAGGCTCAAATAGGTCTCTTGCAAATTACGTCGCCTTGGTCCTGTGTCATTTGTGAGACAAAAATAGTACTAATGGAGTATATCAATCGAATATGAGAACTTACATTTGGCTCAATAGAAGTCTACTTGACTGATGAAGGTTTCTGATTTTATACTTGAACAACAAAAAAAATATATAGAAAGGTGCAGGGCCCTGCTGATAGACAGGCCGCAAAACTAGTAAGGCATATTCGTAAAGAAAGTAAACAGGACGAGTAATTGATACTCGCTAGTTGACCCGCAACCTAGAAAACATTTACCATTATATACCGAATGTACCTACATGTTTTGAGTCACGCTTCTTCCTAAAGAAACTCCCGTGCTTTTAGAAGAAACGCCCTCGATGAAGGCATACGAAATAGATAAATGAACCTATCTTCAGAACGCTATCGTACACAAAGATTAAGATATGTGACCTATAAAATTCATCTGAAACCTAAGAGGAACCTGGCAATCCTGCTTAAGACAACGTGCATTAACCTAATAGTTCAGAGAATCGCCTTCTCTCAACGGCTTTACATTTGCCGCATTTATTCGGTCTAATTTCGAACATTTTGTGATACTGGCAGGATTGCAGTATCACCGGACGGGCAAGTTGCACAAGCGCTTCACATTACAGGAAGGCAAAGACGTTAAAATGAATTTTAACACAAACTGCTCACAATTAGGCCAATGCTATTGTTGCTCCAAGTGGAGCAGACAAGAGTGACCTCCATTGCGACCGATTTGAATTTGAAACGTTTGTGCCTAGCCCCCGTCAAATTCATTCCCGTTTGGCACATCACACAATTTTAAAGCTAGGATTTTAGTGTTTTCTATACGATAGAAAAGTACGTGTATCTCTGTATAAAATATACAGAAAATTTACACTGATTTTTCGTCACAGCGTATCCTCATTAGATACTTGTAGGTCTCTAGATCCATGTAAACAGCGTGTAATCACTGGCTTTTGTCGACCCTAAATAAGATTTGGAACAGTCCTGGTACCCCCAAATTAGACCCCTGACTAGTCTAATTACCGAATAATTGAGAAACAATGACGGGAGAGGAGCAGAAGGGCAATTGTATCAGGAATTTAGCTGCACAAAAGCTTTAGACTTGAAGCTGATGTACGACAAAGTAATGTATCAGCTATAAAATTACTTGTTGATTTAAACATATCAAACATGCCCTATTGGTTGTTCGTTTAACGTTTACTGCTACACACACACAAGCCTATTTTACACACGAAATTTTGAGAGTATACTCCGCAACGGTAAGTAGTCACTTACCGTTGTGCGAGAAAAGCACATAATACTTTCTGCTATATTTATCTAGCCATATCGTTTGGCGATCGCACCAAACCAAATTCCAGATTCTCAAATGTTCCTCACTATGAGTAAAAAAATCAGAAACACAAAAGCATCCTTCAGTCCAATTGAACTCTTACGCTTAACGTTGATACTCAGATGCTGTACGCGTAGGCGCCATTAGAAAAAGGGTCCTTCTAATTCAGTTCTATTGCTGTGACGAGCCTTTTTTCTAAGGTGCACAGCTCAGGTGATACGCGATCAGAGATAATTGAAAAAAAAATTGTATCAACATTTATATAAATGGCTCATTAGCTTTGGATCGAACTCGAGATGAAATATATCTGCGGATACGACAAAAAAAAAATAGCACCGAGGAAAGGCATCGCCAAAAAAGCTTAGCCTTCAATCACGTTGACTAACGTTTCAATTTCGACTAATGTAATTTTCTAACTATATATCTGTATAATATATGTTCCGATAAGAAGAAAACTATCTGCTTAAAGAGCTTTATAGACTGCACTCGTAACAAAGAAGAAAATAACCTAAGGGGTAATTATGAAAGATCTCAAGAAAATTAAGCTCTGCGAGTGTGTCCGGCATATAGGTGTGAGCGAAGAAGATTACCGTGTGCCTCCCTACGTTGTTGTGCAGCGTGTTCGCTTGATCAGTCGTTTAAACGAGCGGGCCTTCTGCCTGATCCTTTCTCCTCAGATAAACCTAAAACCGATGAATCTTCACATAATTTAAATAATACTTCAGTAAGAGGTGGGCAACTGAAGAGTTACGCTTGGACCGTCAATCTGGTTCAATTCAACTAACAAATACACTTACTTAGAACAAATATCTATTCCGATTGTGAAATAGACACGATGCGATTACAGGAAGGGTTATGGCGCGGCAGACGTTTGGCTAAAATGTCGCTCTTCTATGTAGAGAAGGTAATTTAAATCAACTTGAAGGCACTTCTATGTTACTTTTATTCTGTTGCAAATAGTTCCAAATGACAAACGTAACTTTTACTGCCTTCGCTCGAACCTTCATTGTTTACTTATTCTAGTGCTTTAGTTCTAAAGGAATGATGCGGATGAACAATCACTGTACCGGCACATATTTGAAGGGCGTTAGCTTTTTCTATTCAATGTCTGTATTTGTCTAATTTCCGTAAATTATACTCGCTTAGTAACAGGAAATTTCTTAGCCATTTGACCATGTCGATCTTGCTCACTGAACGTTTATTAAGAACCATAGCGGTTCATCTACGACCTTAGGTGGTGACTGCCTTCAGTGTACGAGGACAGTGATAGGGCTTGATCGCTGGAAGCGGAAAGTAGCAAGCTCAAACCGCTCAGAACTTAGCTGTGACCACACTTGAACTTAACTCAAATCTATGCGGCATAATTAAGAACACTTCCATATTTCTGTTGTATCTTCGTAACTTCGTTTTAATAAAAATAGCTTTGGCTAGCGATTAGCAAAGATGCATTGATTTTGTGCCCAAGACGAATACGGCATGGCGTAACCATCGGGTAACGCTGCATGTGCCTAATGGCGAATATGGTTAAATACGTTTCTGAGAATCAATTGTCCTTTGAAACCAATTACTAATCGAAGTAATAGAAATGTATCTATTCTGTATAGTTGAAGCGGCCGCGGCATCTTCGAACGCGACTGGCTTCACCTCAGCACAATCTCTGTAGGCCAAATCCCAATCAGATGCAGTTAGTTGACACGTAATTTCGACAGAGCGGAAACTTTTCATAGAAGTCCTATTTTTCAGGACGCGCTCGATGCTTTCAAGATTTTTTTTGCTCGTCTATTGTATACAATAGCAAACCTGTAACAATGTGGATCATAGTATGATATGTGATTATTGGAATCAATAGATAGTTTTTTTTTTTTTTTTTATCGCATAAGACGTCGTCAGCCTATTAGTTGACCAAGAGGTGATTTATTTTTTGTATATATTGCTACCTTATTTTCGAAAGTAACTTGGTCTCACTGCCACTTTCACCGGAACCGTACCCATTCGAATAAACGTATATACGTAATATGTTATCTGCAACATGCATTGATCTACAATTGGGAACAATCTTATCAATCACTGAAACTAATCCCTTTGTAAAACAGCTCGTGCCTTTTGCTGGCCTATGAACGACTCACGCAAATAGCGGGAACGAAGATTGCTTTCAGCTGCTGCCTCTGTTTCATTTACTGTTCTGGTAAAGAGCACCGGCAGCGAGTAGTCTATGAAGCGCCGCGACGTCTCAGCAAAATGCTATATGTACAAGCCAGCCATTTTGAAAATCCTCGAATTGATAGGAAGTTGATTTGCCCTAGAGTTGCCAGCGGATGTGGCCCACAAAGGCGGAATAGACTATCACATATTTTATAGAAAGTTCTATGTTGTAACTTCATTTATACGGATCGATGGGTAGAATCGAAGGAAATCGCGATCGTTCATCCCGAATCGAAGCTGTAAGGAAACACTTTCCCCAAGGACACTGACTGTTGCTTTGTAACGACTTGTCGAACGAGGTCGAAACAACGCATTGTGGCTGGAAACGAATACCAGCAACCAAATATTAATAAGGTAACGCGCTACCACAAATAAATACCTATTAATACAGTAAATATGCATAAATGTTTTTTTCTGCGATTTATTTTTTGCTCAAGGCGCCACCGGTAAGATTATGTCGAAAACCGACGACTCCAGGGCAAATGGGCTGAAGAACGAACGCAACATCTGTTTTCTGTTTTCCTTGAAAACGTTCTGTACAGAATTCTACTAAAAAAAAAGTATTTCTGTAAATACTATATAATACTCCAGAATGATAATTGTTGTTTTGCTTTCTCTAATCATTCACATGTATTTATTATTTAGTTTTCATAACTGTCACATTGAGGTCCACAGTTAACATTCTTTAATTTCGGTTGCCTGTTCCTATGTGTGCAGAGTTTGATTTTTGTTTAGGCTGTGCGCAAGAAGTAAAACTAGATAAGGTCATATAAAAGGATTCGCCTTCTAAAATATGTGACTCGAACAAAGAACCGTGCACCGGATGTAGTCAGATAGGCTTGTGAAACCTACGGCGGTAAGGCGGATGCCGAGGTCTTGGTTACGTTGTTCATAAAAGATGCGAGTTGACTTATGTTAAGGCTGAACTGGTTTGGCCATGCTAGACAGAGCGCCTCGAGGCCGACGACCAAGCCATGATGGTCTGCCAGGCCGCCGAGTGCGTGGTTCCGTAGTAGGTGACTTCCATATATTGGAGTAGACGCCGGCCAAAGGCAGCCTGAAGGGATCTCTTCAAATAAGCAACAAAGTCAATTGGTTCGCTGGTGGCTCACGTTTCCACACTCTCTTCGGGTAGGGAATTGAAATTCAGCTCACACTACACCCACACCTATAACGAAATGGAAGAACTAAAGTCTGCTGCTGTTGGTGTCACTGCTGTGGCCGGAGCTGCAGCTGCGGGGTTAGGGTGTTGTATGAGGCGCCGCCGAAAGCACTCATCGGCCCAATCCTATGCCACCTACGTTGACCACCATTTCCACTTTTTCTACTTTCTCTATTCGCAAACCCCGAAAACCTTTGCTGTCCCATTCTTACACACTTTTCTGATGGTATATGGTCAGCGATCATTTCTATACTACTACCGACACCGGAGAACAGTCGCAAACTCTGTCTTGCCTTCGAAAAGTAAGCCTCTTGTATTCGTTTACTCTTGCTCAAACTCCTGTGCCCTTATCTTCGCCAGAGGCCATTTTTTAGACCTAGCAGACCCGGTTTATTCCCTGTCTGTCTAGTCTGGCTGACCAGCTCCAGTTTGTCGTTTCACACTATGTACGTTCTGTACACACACGAAGCAGCGGGTTGGAGGGGACTATTGGCTGGTTCGGAAACGCAGATCTGATCCCTACGAAGGACCTGATCTTATAATGATCGCACGCACAGACTTCGATCAAATAGTGAACGAGCTCAGACGCTGCAGGAAGAATCGAAACGAGTTAGCACTACAGCAGCCGGTTGACTACCGTTGTTATGTTGACGTTCAAACTGGTCACAAATAGCTAGTGTTATATTATGATTTTCGAAATAATCCCTGGCGACGTCGTTCATATATTGATTATATTAGACGCTTTCGATGAAAACTCCAAGGTCTACGTTCATCGAGTTCGTTTTCTCATTATTTACATCTATTTTTCTCCTCTACAGCCTACGTTTTTCATTGTTCTTTTACCAATTCTATAGGTTTCTGGAGAGTAATGATACTTTGAATTTTTTTCCGTTGTGTGTGATTTTACTTTGTTCAGAAACCTATAAACGATTTTGCCACTGATTCGTTGCGTGTCGGTTCCGTTAAATTCTGGTCAGGGCAGTGAAAGAAAGTTAGATTGCTAGTAGCTTGCCATGGTGCTCCTTTATTTTACACATATCAGAACATGGAGCCTGGCCAGGGTAAAGTAGCAAGACTCGCGCAAAAGGGACGCCAAAACACCATTACACAGGCGTACACAGCAACATATCCAATCCAGGCTACGGTATATTAAAATGGTAACCAATCAGCTATTAAACATTGTCAAAGTAATTTTGCCACAGACTACAACAGCAGCAGCAGAAATAACGAGGCATGACAATAGCAAATTGCCTGCGTTGTCAAATTATCTTGAGCGAACGAAGTAGGTAGAATCCACTCCACATATTAAAATGCTATTTATATGAAATACAAATGTCAACCGTATAGTTAATCTCTGCCCAGGCTAAACTCAAAATCAGGGCGCTAACAGTAAGCGTCTATATAGTAAAAATAAATTGCCAAGATCTACGTATCAGCAATTGACCTTCAAAATGCCTCAGATAGCCGACTCAATATTTCTGTGAAGCTAACGACAGCTAACTTAAATAAAACATATAAATAAGATAGCTAAATATTGGACTAAACGTAAATCCCTTTAAAAGAAGCTTAAGTGGCCATAAAGTAAGCGCGGCCTAAATTAAGGGTGGAAATTACGTTCCGAACAGCGACGTTCGATTGTATGCTCAACTTTCAAAACTTTATTAGCTCAAATCGACCACAAATTAATAGTGAATATTAAAAGATTTAGATCAGCGCCATTATACAATGATGTGTTCCCTGCTACCCGTTGTAGAATTAAACCTACAAAACACTATTAAAAACTGCCTACCCGACTGAACCCCATAATTCGATATCACTATAGTGGAAGATGGAAAAGTTCAGGCAGATCAATGAACATCATCATTATTTTAGTACTACTTTCGTTATACCTAGCTTTTGCTACCGCCCCCTGTACTGGCCACTCGTCGAGTCCCGCTCTATGCTAAATACACATGAATGCAGAATACCTCAGCTTGAGATGAGTTAGACAGCCCAAACTCCAATGTCTTATTCCATGTAAATACTTCCCCGACTTTCCTAATGCTGAAACAATATACAAGCAACATGTATCCTATGAAGATGTAACAACTGCTGCAGCCCGAACATGTTTACACTTGTTTGTGTGTACACAATTGTCCGTCTGAACCTGTGGGTTCGTAGGCATACTCTTTATTTGCCGCTTTCGTCTTTACCTTTTTCCCTGATGTCTCCGTGAGGTTTGCACCGCCACTCCCGCGGCCAGGATTGTCTGCCTCTGCGTCGATCTGCTACTGCTGCCATTGTAAAAGTCCGCATCAATATGTGTGCCTGATGTGCTTCGGTAACTTCTGTCCTGGAAAGCTTCGTAGTAGTTATTGTAAAATGTGTGTGGAGGCGCTGTTAATTTTACGTGTATCCCATATTCGCGAGTGGCTACGCCGCTGCTATACGGTATGCCGGTGAAAGAGAATGTGTGCGTGCTAACACGTACATGTGCCAGTGCTGCTTTGTTTACCGCGACGGTCGATTAGGTGATGCGACTAGAAGGCAGAACGGTGAGGACGAATTGTAATCAGTTTAGTGTCTGTAACAGTCTGACAACGATGAAAAGCGCTTACAGAGAACTAAGCTATGATAGCAACAGCAGGCGTGTTCTGATGGTATCTGTATGACTGTAGTAAAGGGACAACAATGGGGCAACGAAACCCCGTAACAGCGACACCTTGAGGACAGCAGACCGCACAGTAGCCCGGAGCATGGCAAGGAGCGACTGGGAGGTGAGCATTTATATAGACACAGTCGTAGAACAGGTGGAGTTACGGCACAAAAAGAACATTGAAAGAGGAAAAGGGAAAGATGATCGAGCATACGGCACGTTACGACATGACAGGAACGGAGGGCAGCTGGCAGGCCGTCACCTGACGCGTGGTCTCGAAATGCGGTCAGGTGGAGAACTGTGGGTGCGTGCGTACGAACGAGCGAAACTGAACGTTGTTATGCGTGTCAGCCGGGTTAATCAAAAAAAAGTAGTAGTCATTGAATCGGCACCGCCCCTTGTGCCTCTTATATTCTTGTTTTCAGTCTCTTTTCGCACCGTGTTGATGAATCCGCGAATAGCTGTCCCCGAACAAGAAACTGCGAAATGCAGCTCTCGTAGCAGCTCCGTGTTTACCTTCCAAAGTGGGTCTTACGATACGAAGGGCTTGGATCACCTTCCAACCTTCTCGAAGGACAGGAGAAACACGTGCACAGTATATATGCAGGTGAGTGCATATATATTACAACCACAGAAGACTACCGTGCCGTGAGCTTCCTTTAGCCATGCTTTACATAGGGTGAATGATTTGGACGATTCTGTTCAGCTCCATGACCTGTTCTCACGTGGCTCTAATTTCCGGCCAAAATATTTTGAGCGCGTCTATATTAATCATAGATACGTTCGTGCACACTTTTCGTAACAAACGCCCTCTGTGGCGGTTCGTTACAACCGCCCCAGCTATCGAGACTGCCCAGTCGCACCAATATAGCGGTTACACATACCTAATATGACTCTGTTTCGGGGTCTTGCTCCCCATCGCTTAACTTCAATACTCTCCGTTCCGGTATTCACCGTTAATCAGAGACCTACCCAACAAGAATTTATTTCTTCGCTTACTCGCTCAGCAGAGCTACCTACACACTGTGTAAGAGCCTCATAGTGGAAGCCGATTTCCCCCACTAGGTCCACCGCCAGTGTTCACTATGAGCGTCATTACCTTATAGCGTCCCATCGCAATGCCCACAAATTTTATGCACGCAAATCCTATATCGATAGCAACCTGTATTCTAACAGTATCAGCAGCAGCAGCAGCAGCAACCTTCATTACACATTGCGTACCAGACCAACTATACAAGTTGCTCGCACGCAGCCGTGATACGATATAGCTTCATCTGAACCCAGACCTGCTCTCTCTTGTTATTCGTTGCCCGTATATTGATACCGAGTGCTTTCCTCCGCTCCCCACCTGTCTCTATAGCCACCTGTGACGCGCTGTATGCTGGTCATATGACGCGAGCCAACTTAAAAGCGACAAAATGACCGTTGTCGTTCCAGGTCCTCAAGTAATCAGAGTCAGCTCAAAGCTTATTCATGACCTTAAACTCAAACAGCAGCGAAATCATTAACCGCACTGACTGGCATGCTATTGAGACTGCTAAAGTCTATCCTGGAGGACAGCAAACCTTATATAGCCTTGTGTGATGACAAAGCTAGAGAGAGGGACGCATCGGTAACTAGCAATGTTAACGCACTTGGGGGAGAGTCTAGCGGACGTGCTCTAAAGTCAGCTAACCCCTTAACTGGATAGGTGGGTCGAGAAATGCGATAGTGGCTGTGGCAGTAATTGTAGTAACCAGAAAGAAGTAGAAGCGGTGTCGGCCTTTCGCTGTAGTCACATTTCTACCCGTTGGCTTCTTCAGTTTTAGTGCTTTTTGGGCAACAAATGTGCTTTGCTCGTTTCGGGTCGTCCCTCTTACAACCTCCTGGTATGCTGTCCAGTCTCAGTATGGCGTGGGCGTCTACAACACATGTGCGTGCGGAAAAGGCCAAACCAGTTACTTCCACAATATATACGACTGTGTTTTCGTAGAGGATACAATCTGCTTTCGCTTACCTTCATCTCCTCCACTACGACACCATATCATCTGTCCTAAACGTTGATGAGTTTGCAGAAACAGCAGTGCTAGCCGCTGCACCACTATAATGAAATTAAAATAAAGAAGACAGAAAGTTCACGTGCCGAAGCGAGCAGCGACGGATTAACTGGGCGACTGACCAGCCTATCTACCTTCTATAACAAGGTTGAGCGTTCCGGAAGGGCAAAAGAAAAAAAAATAAAATGAAGACAATGGCGGTGACGCTTTGCAACGACCGCAGAATAGCCCTCGACGACACACGTGCACCCTCGAGGGCAGTTTTGTCACCGCAGCATTCCTACCACGCTTCCAAGAGAGATAAAAGTGATATGGGCGAAGTACTGCATACTATGCATACTCCACGTGCAGATGCGCGACACATATGCGTTTACCTGAACGCTATATGTGGAGTTCTAATTATGCAGCATGTTGTTCTACCGAAACGATGATTTTATTGCTGATATTGTCATTGTTGTTGATTTGTTGTTGCCTTTACAATAAAAAGCATGTTTTACAGTTTAGATTGCCTCACCTTCCGGACTAGCTTTGTCTACCTATCACTTTCTGGTACAATACGTTATATGTTCGCCTGAAAGGGACGCACGCTAACGAATGGTAGGAGGTGTTTGTGGCCATTGAGTCAACGCAGCTAAACGAATGGATCGAGGATTATGGCAATTTACAATACAGGAAGAGATGAACGATTCTAGAGATGATTTAATTTGAATGAATGAATGCGCTGTCAGCAAGCACCATACAGTCGGGATCGTCTGGCAAGCAACCCATATCAGGTTATTATACGTTTGTTTCAACACCGTTATCGCGTCCGGCGCCCTCTTTACAGTCAATTAGATGCAAGAGAAACGGGTGCAACAATATAGTTATACCAATTGTCTATACAATTCAGTCGCCCATCCAGTGTAGCTAGCGTCGAAACGACTGCGTCTGAAAGTTACTGCCAGTCAGATTGGCCTATGGTCTGTCGCCACTTCAGAACAATCTTTTTTTACTTTTTAGTTCCTGATATATCAAATAAAGCTATTGCCTATTATAGAACGGCAAAATCTTCCTAAATAAAAGTAACTTTCTGTATTGACACGCGTTGTGTAGTATGTATTGTTTATGAATCTTGAAGCAGTAACTTGCGACCTCTTTCAACCAGAGGCTTGCCCGTCCCACCAAAACTTTCGTACTAAGTTGGAAGTAATTGTTATAAGAGTAGAAAAGTGTTAGCTGACACGCTGCCGCTACCACTACGGTGGACGTTAATAGCACGGAGGCTACTGAAATTGTCACTTAGGCATGGTAGAAAACTCATTTCATTAGAGAACTCCTCCGACCCATCTGTTCTGTCTACTTATTCATACCGTTATTTTATATTTGTATGCTAAAGGGGAGGAGGCATCGCATCCGATAGGGGTAATTTGCGTCTCAACAGTAGTGACAATGACAACAACGTTCTGGGCTGCAAGAGGCGGTTGTGGAAAGGATCCATGAGCTGGTTGTCCTCTGAAACCAGTGTGATAGTTCGCTGCACCGAGAAGTCGGCTCGAGCGACGCTTTGCGTCGCACTTACCCAACTTACTTAATTTGTTGAATCTGTGAATATCCCCAACTTCGCTCCAGGCTAATCCGTTCTTTGTCAAACCTGATTAACGTTGTTGCTTGGTCAAAGGAAACCTCTGGACGATGTTAGAGACAGTGTGCCGCGCGTAGGACTCGACGACGACCAGCGTCTACTGAAACCTGTGTTAGCCTAATCTCTAGTACTCTTTAAACTACACCCGGCCGTGCAAGGATAATTTCAATAGTGTGTGTGTCAACACTGATGTGATTCGGGAACACGCGGTTACTGGCTAGGTTAGCAGGTTTCGGTGCATAGATACGGCCTAGAATGATCTGCGCACACTGGCTGGACCAGCATAGAGCAAATATAAGGCCGGCTTGGATACCTTGTAGGCAATCAGTACCATAACCTTGTAACTGGATCTGATTAGGAAGCTGGTTTACATGAATGGATACGCCAAATGAAGGCGGTTCGTAGAAGGCCATAGGCGAAGTGAAAGGAAGCGGATAACATAAAGGAGCAGAATGAAGCAATGAATAGACGAAGTACTATGAAAGCCAGCTTGTGGATAGGAAATACTATGAGACGAGATCGAAAAACCTTTCTTTTTTTACCAGAAGCAATGTAGATATGGCGATCTGAATTTAGAAGCAAGTGGGGGTTAAGTAAAACGTGAACCCTGAAGGCAGATGAGCTTACCTTACCGTAAGTTCCTTATTTCTATCACGCCAAACCTTCAACTTGCAACGACCGTGGTAAGACCGTAGTTTCTGCCAGGATGTTTATTTCTCATCTCGGTTCCAATCACTTCTGAACTAAGAACCCACTGCCCCTAGGGCAGTTCGTTGACCTTGGTCAGCGTACTCAGCTGATTACCGGTTGAAGATTAGCAAAGGGCAGTACATCGCAGGGGCGTCCATCACGGTAACTGCTTTTACCACTGTTACCGCCATTAGCACTGCTATTTCATGGACATGGGCGTATGCAGGTGTGCTCGTCTGTCTGTAACCGCGCTGAATATGCAGTAGTCAGGGATGCAGCAGGTCCACCACTGTGAGCTCTAGTTAGTGACCAACTGAACGGCTATACATAGGCCTACTATGGATAGATGAGGCTGGCTGACGGAATCAGTCACGAGTCACGTGAGCGTCTGTATGTTCGCCTTGAGCAACGGTAAAACTCGACGGTAATAGTTTAAATCTGCTTAATTAAGCCACTCTTTTAGTTAGTTAGCCAGTAAGCTAGCTTCTGTTTCCTGGTAATAAAGTTAATCCTTTCAACTATTCTGTTTAAATATCGTAGTCTTTTAAACGACGACGAAACTTTCACTGTTGCTACTATTGGAAACAGGAAAATAGCATAATGCCGCCGCCGATACCTTCGAAGACAAAGCTTTTGAGTGAAAATCGGAAAGCGTCCGCTTTCCTACGGGTAGTCCCAAGGCTGAACAGAAGAAACTTTGCTAGCAAGCTTCGGCGTCGACACAGAACCAAATACTAGACGAGTGGTGGAATGGAACACTTTTCGTTTGTGCCTATAAGAGCCGATAAATAAAGTGAGCTAATCAGTCCTTTGTACAGACGAAAAAGCTGCCTACCATAGATAGGCCTGTCAACATGGACGCCTTTAACACTATTGTTGTACTTAACAAGTGCTATAGGACACAACTTCTTGTCATTTGTCTGTATTACTATTATATTGTCTGTTATATATCATTGATAACCCTTTATTCTTACTCCAAAACAGGTTATCATCACTCTGTCTAGGTCAGAGTTCGGGCTTTCAAGTAACAACACCCCACGTTATAGAGAAAGCTATAGTTTTGACATCTTATATAATAATCGGATATAATAATTCTTTTTCTCATATCAAATTATATTGACGATTTAAAAATTAACGTGGCGCATCATAGAGGTCAAATAAAGGTAAAAACAATCTGGACAACGTCTCCAAATGGCCAAAAAACTGCAAGCGTAAACAAATACAGTAATATATGCGTCATACTAACATTAGTATATGATATGTGTTTGTGCCGTTCTGACGGGCACGAATGGGTAACCTCTATTAGATAGATAAACAATACTTCAGTTGGGGTATGGCAGAGGAAAGAGTGGCATACACTGTCTGTATAGGCTAAGATATTCGTAGAGATTCTACTAACAAACAGTAATGAAAGACAATGCAGGTTCACGACTAACCGAACAAAGCACTTCAGCCAAAAACCAATAATACGTCCGTTCGTGCTTCGCTGTTCCGTACTTCCGACGTTGTACCGCTTTGAACAGCATACGCTGAGTGAAGCTCTAAGATTAGTAAGTAGACTAAAAAGAAAGCCTAGCAGGCCTTTCGCTTTATCGTCACTTCTAAATGAGTAGGAGTGTATTCACCTTTACCGTTCCGCTGCCCCACAATCTCTTTTTAGTGAACGATGAGACGAGTCCGTTTGGCCACATTCATATCGCGCAGCCTCGTTGCTTTTCAGGATAACGACTTCGGCAAGCAGTATTTTTTTCTTTGTTAAAAAACAATTTGTTTTCATGATGCAGGCCATGGGCATCTGCATGTGTAATCCCTTTAGCATTTGTAGTCTGAAGCGTGCTGCCGGTACAGTTAAGGGCTTTCTTTATTCAAGTTCGCGCAGGCATCTGTTTCGTTGGAGGGGTTGGGTTTTATATGTTAGTCACCATCGTCCTTGTTGAAAATTATCCGCCGACGGCCTATTCGAAAAGCTTCTTGGCCTGCCTTCGGCGAAGTGAACGAGCTGGTCGACGACTAGGCAAGGTGGGTAGCCTTTTTCGATTCCTGCATCAACTTCTCTAATTGCTTGCAATGCATATCCGCCAAAACAGGCAAGTAAGGGCTTCGCTCACTTTGTGCGGACGATGTTGGGGCCATTGGTGTATAGCTGGAGGCATATACTTACACAAGCAATTCGAATGAGCCGGCAACGTTGGGCTAGCGACCTAGCCTCAGCTTCAGATAAGCTTGAAGAGGCCACGCGAGCTCTGGATTTAGTCAAGAACCCTAGAGGCAGGCCTTCGACGCCCATTCACTTGATGTTATGCCATCTGAATCAACGGCTGCGGTCCACCGCATGCAGGTAGCGTAAAAATCGGACAGAGAAAAGCACAGAACAAGAAAATCAGAATTAAGTTTATATATCGACCCACCATTGGCATAGTCTACATGCGCAGTAAAGGCGGGTCATGATACGCCCTGCATCGAAACCATCATCAGTATGAGAGCATGCACGCTGTAAGAGGGACAGTTGAGATTAAGGCCGGTGCGAAAGCTCAGGTTACCATCACGTTTTCTTCGGCAGAGCACGTCAGTACAGGCATGGATCCTCTTCAAGTGCTAAGCTTTGAGTTTCGGCGGCAGCCTTTCGGTAAGAAGGGTATACTGAGCCGAGGTGAACGGTTTGAGGAAGTCGGATGCGTTATGGGAGAACATGTAAAAGCGGTGCACGGCGGATTGTGTAACTGGAGTAAATGCAGAGGTTGTATCATTTCTACGTGCAGCAAAGCGAAGGTAAGATACTATGTGATGAACGATTGGGGCTGCTGATCAAAATTGAAATAGAACTGTAAGGTAAGAATCGAAAGGAAGTCCCTCTCTAGGGGAACATAGTAGGGTATGTACTGCTTTTCTGGGTGTTAGCCATTTATAAACAGTGAGACAGTATGCAGTACAACCTGACTGAGTAAAGAAAGTTATATTAACACAATGAATATGAATGTAATAAACTCATCAGAACGGATTCTTCAGTCAGTAAAATATGCATAAAGGAACAAAAGTCTTATCCTCAATGTCTCCGTCCGTGTATACTAAACGAGCGGCATAGATATGCATAGTATTTCGTGATAATTATGTATATCATTATAAACAGTAACATCAAATATAAAATTGTTGTAGGGGTTCCGTTAAACAAACACCTGCGTGCATGTTTTTCTTTCTATTTGCCACATGTGAACATAGCCGAATAAAAACCTAACTTAATTGATAGAGTCTGACTACCTATTATGTCATCCTTCCTAAAGTTAACTAACCGTAGAAAATTCGCTTGTCAAGGGTGACCTCATTTATCGTTGTACTATTCATCTTTATCCGAAGTGGACATTTCAGTTTTTCCGTTTTATACTTTTCATTCGATAGACATTGCATATTTATACACTTACGGATTGTCCGCTTTGAAACTTGTGGCCAGATAGGTCTTATCAGTTTAATATTTTTTTTTTAGGCTCAACAGCCAAATCATCAGATCGATGGAGGGAGGCCCCCATGAACCCAGGGGTGTAAAGTACCTCGTCTATTGGGAATACTCATGAGTATATTGAAATTCTGCATTCAGCTATAGCGTCTCGTCTAGGCATCCAATTTTTATGTGGTGACAGCGATCATGGCTGGGTTTCTAGGAATGTAAATGAATCGTAGGTTTGATAGCGAACCATGGAACCATCGACATTTCAGTGTGGGTCCGATTCTTTTCAAATGTAACATTTCTAGTACTATTGTAAGTAAGCAGGAAAATTTTACTTGGCAAAAAAGATTAAATCCTATGTGATTGTTCTCAAGGTAATACCAACTTACAGCCTATATTTGACCATGCATGCTGTCTATATATATATATATATATAAAATCTCCTCGCTTTGGGTCATGGCATAGGCGCTGGTTTGAGCAAGAAGCTGCAATGAGCAATTTCCTTTTTTTTTCTACTAAATAAGTTACTTGAAAGGATTATACTGTCTGTGGATATTCTCTAGGCACTGAGTGGATTAGCGTTTCTATGTATACCTCCTGTCAAAGAGATTGTATCAAAATGTAGAAAAAATATCTAAAAAGGATTGTATTTCTGCGCTCGTACATCGTCAAGTGCCTTGTGATCGTATCTTTTGTGCATTTAAGTGAAGCTATTACTGTAGCATAGCTTCGACCTCATAGTCCAGGAGTGCCTCAGAGTCTACTTGCTGACTTTAAGTGGTGGCTAGATGAACCGAACGAGCCTTTTATTTATGGTCACCTAATGTTTAGAGTCGTTGCTGCTGGTTTCATCCTTGATCTGCAGGCCTCCGTCCCCCACTTACAACGGACCTTAGTAAAGACGCTCCGTCAATTGTCGAATTAGATAAGCGTAACGGGTTTGTCGTGAGGAGTCCGCCTTTTTGTGTCAAAGGTTTTTTTTAGTAGTTTAATCTACAATCGGCTAGGGCAAGTGGCCTCCTTGTCCGATTACTGTAGGCAAACTCGAATAAAGTAAACCTGGGAAGGGCAAGCCGCTTTAGTTGCATGCTTCTCATTGAAGAAGCAATGTCTATGCGTGTTCGACCCGCGCTAAGAACTTAGGTAAAAATGGAAACAGGTAGCACATACGATAGATGGCATAAGTCAGCCGAGAACTTACTGTTCCTCGTGCTATTCGTTTTATAGTCACTGTATAGTACGCGATGTTCGCCAATTATACCAATAAATTAATATGCGATATATTATTGAAACTGTTCCACTTCGTATTGATCGCTGCTATATTCATATCTATCGAAACAAATCCAATTCGTGTACGCAACCGCTTGAGTTTCCCCGATTTATTTGAGCGGTCTTACCCTACTGGTCATCTGGTTATATCCTATAAAATGGTAAGGAAGAAGCGCAGACGATGAAAAATCTACAACAGCGTAGTTAAGCCTTCATAGACCTTTCGCTTTCAACATAGTTCGGCAGGTATATCGAGATTCTTCGGCCAAATCGCAGTATCCCCAGTCTCCGAAACTCACCTAGTTATACGGTATTGAGAGCTGAAAACCTAGTTTCTTAAGACGCTAACAAGAAGTTCATAATGACAGAAATCTCCAATCAGCGTTAACAGAAACTAATTCTAGATTTTGTGCAGCAGGTTTAGCCGAACGCTGAAAACATCTAACATGATCGTTATCGGCGAATTTACAAAATCCAATAGATAAGTTCCTTTTCTTAGAGCTGCTGGGAACGAATTAATCTGAGGTGAATTGGTAGCGTATGAAGCTGATGATGATGGCAGGCTTCTCGAATAAAAATATATAAACTTGCAATTAAATCCAGCCAGTGATGATTTTTATGAATAGAACTCAATACTGGAAAGTCACAGCTGTTGCTAAAGGGCAGTTTGGTCCGATGACGTTCAGTGTATCACGAACTGTCGCTGTCGGAAACTCGGAACAAGTTAAGAAGTAACCTACAGGAATATTTTATGGTTAGAGCTCTGATCATAAAATAGCTTGAAATGGCGCGAACTCCGAAAGAATACAAATTTACAAAGTGTAAAAAAGCGTTATCTCAATCGTGAGCTGGAGTCAGTGATAGTGAATTTCTAACCAGTGTGCTTATAAACCACGCTCAATCTAGATCGAAAAATGCCAGCTTCAACATTATATCTGCAACATTTTCTTCTATGGCAAGACAGGACGTCCAGCGAGGTCCAGATATCATTTTATAACATTCACTTAATACGTTGACCTGCACTTGAGCTCAGACATGGTGGTACGGCCAAAGTTAAAATTCGCGATAATTGTCCCTTGTGCGAAACATGGAGTACATGAAATAAAGTTGGTACCTGCTTTCGAACTGTGTTTCTAAATAACTGGTGTCTTCTTGAAAATTTCTACTCTACATGAGTATTGTTTACTGTAATAATTAACATACCTCACACAAAATCAGATTTCGATATCACTTGAGGATCCGTCACCGCTGCTAGATCATTGTGGTAGGAAATCTCAATTGCTAAACACTAGATAAAAATAAAGAGGTCCTTCCATATAGCAGCCCCACATAGAGCTCTAGATAGGCAGAGCGAAGGACAGAGTTACTCACCAGAACGTTCTGTTCAGTCTCGCAATGCTCTGCCGCATATCGAATGATATTCATATTTGCTACCGCTGCTGCTATCACCGAGATAGTTGCTCACTTGATATAGATTTTCATATAATAATCGAGTGAGCTCCACCAGTCGTTGGTCTACCGTCCCCTCCCAGTTACATCCGTGCCTGTCTTCTCCATAACTCATCCTCTTTGTTACTACAACCGTCTCGATGCCGTGGTCTCGTCAGAGCTCGACGGGACTATCGATGATTTCAAGAAGTAAGGTTCATCGGCTCATGAAGGGCGAGAGGAAAGGCCCTTTCGTTGTCCACGAAGGGCGGACATTTTCTAAAACTGGTTGAGCTGCATACTTTAACTGGTCCACGATTGAAAGCACGAGGAGAACGTCGATGAGGTTGTGACGAGGATGAGCCAGTACCACCATACAGCGTTAGCGTCAGGCTTATGATCCTTTGCGCCTGATTCCGTTTCGTCCTACACCCTTTCCCTCGATTTTACCGAGCTCGCTGTGCGGCCAGCCCACTTGTAAAGATCAATGGAAAGGCGATGTGCTTCAGAGGGACGGCATACATAGGTTGTAGGAGTGACGGGGAAAGGGATGGTGGCAAAAATAGAGAGTAGCGCTAGAGGCGACTAGTAGCGACTATAGCGAGAACAGAGGGTAAGCGCATTCCTGCCCCCGTCTATCACCCCTAGCTAGGACTTCAGCTTTGACGGGCAGATAGAGGTGAAACTGAGGAAAATGGTTGGTTCGTTGGGCGACGCTTGGTGGCTGAGGTAACGCTCACACACACACACCCACACACACATACATACACACACACACACACATACACACACACACGCAGATAGACACAATGGGCCAACCATGTTTGAAAAGAAAAAAACGAAGAGCTCGGCTGTCATCATGCACAGCGTCCTGCCTCCCGCCCCGTCCATAGCTCCACCGTACTCTGTGCGGTACCTGCGTAACTCTCGAAGCTATTAATAGAATACGTATATTAGTGACTTGTAGAAATTCCCAGTAAACAACAACACCACCGAATGAATTTCCGTAATAGATAATGCATCACCTGCTACACCACGCAAAAGTCTGATTACTCGATTCTACGCGTGATTAATCGCAGAATACACATTGTGCATAGATATAGCAGAATTTGAGAATACCGCTCTGAATTATCAGACCAGACCCTGAATAGAGAGTGTAAGGTCATTCACCAAATATATGATCGCAGGAAGCCAGAACACTCGCTTGAGTTAGAACTAGTGGTAGCAAACAACAGACGATAAGCTATGCGACATCAATTCACTATATAGAACTAGCCTGTCGGTCATTGATAAGATCCCAATTTCCTGTCGGTGTCCTTCTGTTTCCTTTCTCTCTGCCTGCGCACTATGTGCGCCTGCTCTTTTGGCCTTCCTGTGTGGCCTATGTGTGTATGCGTGCCTAACTGGCTGTCCATGTAACTCAGGCCGATTGTGTGTAAGTATTGCACATTCACGAACCGGCTTCGAACGGATGGGGCAGGTCTTTCTAGGTGAGTAGAGCAGTAGTAGGCTTTCATACACAGCCACAACTCTATAGTGCTTGCTGGCTTATAGTAGCGCATAAAGTGGGCACTGAGGATATGCGGGGTGCGCTTTCACTCGACTGACGTTCAGGGAAATGAAGAGATCGCCGAAGCGCATGGAGAAAGCAGAGCACAGGGACAAGGGGGCGACCCTTGTGTGGTCAGATGAAAATGAGGGCCGACGGACAGAAGATACCTCGGCTGTTGCCCCCTGTATCCCATCGCCGTTACATATCAGACAACAAACCGAGCAGTTCTCACAGCAGCCGCCGGATATAGCTCAGTGTAGCCCTCAGCACAGGAAGGCCCTGTACGCCCTGCCATTACCAGTACATACGAGGAAAACGCGACTACCAGCACCTATGGGGTGCTGCGACTGCACTCGACACAGACAATCGTTTTTTCTTGTTAGACCGCGCATGCTACTACTATTATCACCGGTTCATCTTTCTGATAACTTCCATCACTCAACCTATCCATGGATAAACGCGAACCGAAGTGTGCAGCGTCAGCTCTTGATCATCCTTCTCTCTCTCCTTACTCGGTTGTAAGGCTGTACGTGCTTAGGGAAACGAGTCCATCTTACATTGAGGGTAGAACTATACAGCTATTCAGCCGTCATCCCTATCAGACGTAAGTTTTCCTACTTCACGGCCGATACTTGCGTACTGGCCTCAACAACGCGCCCTCACGACAAGGAACGGCTTCCCGCTAAACGGCACTGACCAACATGGCTGTATATAGCCCTGTGCTCCCTTCACCATTAAGTTGTCCGCGGGCTTGTCAAGCACACTGTTGTTATAGCAATTTGTTTAACTGTCAAATACCAACGACCTAGAAGGCCTGTCGTTGCTGAACCCTCATTTGATCTCATCGGACGAAAAACGTGATTGATAACCCATGGATTGATTATGATACAATGTTTACGAACTCGAATTTGAAGCATTAATTAAAAACAAAATAGAGTTTCTCTGACCTCGAGGTTTGTTGCTCATGGTAAAATATATATTCCGCGCTAGATATAGGTGTCTGTTTATTTAATACGAATGAATGTAACGAGTGAGTTTTCGAAATGAGCTTATATGTATAACAGTTGGCTGTACGCCATTTCTTTGGATGCATCCAGTATAGTGTATGTTTAGTAAGAACGCTGAAGCATCTCCCGTGAACCGCTGTTCTATGATCTAGAACATATACAATTAAGCTAGCGATTTTTAGAAATTCGCACCTCCCCTTCAAAAAAGGGCTTCTTATAAGTATCTAAATGAAACTGCAGCAACAATAATTACGTTCGTGAACGTAATTTCTTCAGATGTGTAAAATAGGGGCATTACAAGCTAGGGGCGCGAAAAGAGTAATAGTAGAATTCTAAATTTTTACTAACCATGTTTGTTTGTGGAAGTTTAGACACTGCATCGATTGATCGGCTGCAGCGATTGATATCTTTAGTTTCTGTCTAACGAAATTTTCTGTACCCTAATAAGTATGAAAAATGTTGCGTCTTAAGTATTCCTTCATAAAATATGCTCCCGCTTGTTTAATTTCCGTCGTAGTTTTTTTTTGTCAAATGCGCTATTTTACCCCTCGCTGAAATAACGGTTCTCCACGTTGGTATTTGTAACATAGCTCGTTCAGCGTACCGATAAAATACGGTTGTCACCATTGAGCTCGATTACAAACAATTTTCATTATTCTTATGGGAACTTAGTTTTCATCCAGAAACTGAGCAGTTTTCAAAAAGGTTCGGGAAGGTTGCCGAAAAGATCAAATATGGACCAGTCTAGATCTGGGTACTCACACGCGCAAAATCATGATGGATCGTTCTGTTTGGCTGAACGTAGATGCGATCTAATCAAAAGAAACAGCGGACCTTTAATGTGCAAAGGATTATTGAGCTCTAAACTGACCCCGCACTGGAACAAATACTTATAGAATCTACCTTTACTCGTACGAGGATATTAATCGAAGTACTGTTTGACGCTGACTAGTATTGTCTCTTTGCCTATGTGCTATCTACGTCTATTATATCGATAATATGTATATAGCACATTGAAAAACGGGCGCATAATTAAATCAGACTGTTGGTCAGTCGCAAGTTTCATCGGCCGTTGACGGCTGTACAGCTGAGAGTTGCTCCATCGTAACTGACTATAGATTTTCATATATCTTATTCCGTGCACATACCGATGTACGCATGTGGTGTGCTCGGCATCAGTTAACTGAACGGTGGAACTCCCCTTTCGAACCTGATCGTACTTCCGTTGAGCGCTCAGCGACGACTATTTGTTCGCTTTCATTAAAAGCACCCGACATAAGGCAGCGCTGAAGGTCGGCAATTTGTCAATACTTACATCTACGACTCGTTCGTTAACAAAGCTGTGTTGATCTCTCACTATCGCAGCCTACGAAAAGGGCAAAAGTTATATACAGCCAACTTCACTTTGAGTTTAGATCTACAGAACGACCAACCGCCCACTAAAATAAATACGTCGTATCGTTCGAACCATAACTTATATACATATAATTGTATAAAAATGACGAAAAGCCTTGCTGACTGAAAAAAAAAAAAATATATATATATATATATAGTTTAGCGACTCGGAACGAAAATTAGTTGAATTATAT